>NC_051154.1:443650320-443937870 GCF_013339745.2 Dermacentor silvarum
TTTTAAAGTGAAACATTTCAGCGATCCTCATATTGGACATCCTATTAGCCAAGGCGGCCAGCCAATGGAAAAACAGCACCTACGAACGAAGCGCTTTGCGAATGCGGCCCAAGGACTTGCAGGCATGCACGCACCATCCCAGAATGAAGCTGTTGCTCTCGGGTCTAAGCATTTTCAAGAACGTAACCAGTAAGAGATAGGAGACAGCCAAAGACCTTCCGAATTATTAAAACCATGGCCACGCCTATTTAATCAGTTAACGCGAACCGCCTTTTCCTTGATAGACGAGGTGTATAGTCCCGAAAAGTCTCCTCACTTAGTATGCAGGAACATTGCTCGCCCCTGGTCCAATAATCTATCTCTATTGATTGATTCATGAGGTTAAATGTCCCAAAAACACAGGCGCTACGTACACGCCGCTTAATTGAGGGTCCGTAATAACTTTCACCATCGATGGTTCTTTAACGTGCACCTGAAGCTCGGTGAACTAACGCGCCCCCAGAAATTCCTCATTAGTAGAAAATAGATAACATTATTCGTATATCTAAAGCTGGCGGCAAGCTAAGAGTAAATAAAGACCTGCATCCAAATGTGCACGCTAAGCAAGGTAATGGAGCACTTTCATTCCATAGAGTTAAATTCCTTTCCTGAAGACTTCCTTAGGAAGCCGGAGCAGGTTCAGGGGCGCTTTGTTTTCACTGGTGTAACTATAGTTCACTTGATTGAAAATCTGTTGAAGCCTCTTGCCAATACTGCTCAAGTTGAGAATTACATATTTTATTGATTTATTTAGCATACCTTTCAGGTTCCAGTTGAAGCATTTGGTAAGAAAACACATAGCAGTGGAAATAAAAAAAAAACATTACATATACAGTACATATACATGCAAGGCTTTTGTGAAGATGGGTGTTCAAGGTTCCTGAAAAATAGGAAAGATGTGATATTAGGACATTTCTCTGGTGTAATGTTACCACAAAGTCATACATATTAAAATTACTTGGGATAGTAATTATACAACTAAGTATCAAAATTAGACTAAGTAACTTTTTAACCAAGACGGACGAAATCCTAATGCAAGATCTGAAGCCCGTCACTCGAGGAGTTCATAACCGGCTTCAAGCATGCTGGAAACTCACGCTGCGGATTTCTGCAACGTAATTAATTTTGGTCAATTTCACCAAGAAACCCAAACTGGGGCTGAATTCAGAAGTTTTGCGTTCGTAAGTGCTCTTTATTCGCTACTATGTCCAGTATCAGGATTGGCCAAAATATTCTTTTATATGGGAACAATTCCAGGGTAAGACGTTTTATTCTGAAGTCGGGCCCTGAACTTCGGGAAAGCGCAACAGTCGCGATCTTAGCAGATGCCCGTGAGTGAAGCGACTGTTTGGGTAAGCGTAAAGCAAGCGAGATTGCGGCTTAAGAAGAAGCTCGCGGGCTCCTATCTAAACAAATTGGAAAATAGAATTTCTAGGCAACCACTGCACTAGATGTGATGAAGTTTGTTACATTTAAAAGAAAAATGTTAAAATCTAGTGACTGTTGGTAGCGAATTTTTATTTAGGCAGCACACTTAATAAAGCTTGTTCAAACTGAAAATTTTCAGAAAACTAAACTATCAAGTTTACAACTCAGTAACTCAACAATGCGAACTGATATCACAATTCTGTAAATTTCATCTAATAGTGCATCTAGAGCGGGCAAAATTTACGTATTATACATGTCTCTCAAAAGCACTACTAATACGTGATAGGACGTTTGCAAATTCCTTGCAAGCAATGTAACAATTCACGTAAGATATGAATTGATATACCAAATTTGTCCACTTTGGATGCTCTAACGGATGCAATTTACAGAATTGTCACAGCTGCCCTTGGGGCAGAGGTACGGGTTTCCGAACTTCGGGCTGTGTTTTTTTTTCTTTTTTTAATTTACAATTTTCCTAAAATAATTTTTTATATCAGGTTTTAAGTAAAAAATTCGCTTCCAACAGTCACTAGAATTTAACTTGCTCTCTAGATGCACCAGTTTTCGTTAAAACCGGCCCTTGGTGGTCTCAGAAATGGGTTTCTGCGTTTCACATGTGTTTGAATTAGCGGCATCGGAGTTCGACTCTCGCTTTCGCTCAAAGTTGAGGCGTAACAGTCACAGACGTCTGCTAAAGACGTAACAGTTGCGCTCTTCCGGAGTTAGGTTTCGGTTTTCTGAGTGAAACTGGCCACAATTAATTACGCTGCAGAAATCAGGAGCGTAAGCATTAAAGCTAATCTTTCTTGTCTACTAACCCAAGGTTTGCGTGGCTGCCTAGCTTGCGCACCGGGTAGACTAAGCGGGACTTAAGGGTGTAACGTTTCATATTCGCGCGACGGGTATATGCTTCACAGTTACGCCCAAATGCGCTTAACACAAGCGGTCGCTTAATAAAAGTACGTATCCGATGACGTGATTCAAGCTAGGGTCCCCAAGCCCAGCAGCCCGAAGCTCTTCTACCCATTAGATCACAGCAGCCTGCACCCCATGTAATCAGTGAATAACAGCCTTACCATTCTTTCCCTCGTGTAAGGTAGCGCGTTATGACGTTCGGCCTATATGCGTCGTGTCGCATAGCAACATTTCGCTTATAACAGCTTTCTACACTTTGCTTTACTTACAAAGTTATAAAAGCATTAGAAACTATGCTAGGGTAGGATCTCTCCTGAGGCGTGCACATCATCATAGTCAAGAAAGCAATATTCTCTAACGCAGAGAAGAACGGCCGGCAATTTCTCTGGTTCCCAGCGCATACGACTCCAGGCATTCACGCAATCAACCCCAACGAGGTAAACACACCGCGAAGCTCGAGGTCTTACTCGCCGAGCTGAGCAAGAAGTGACTTCCATTGGTCGGGGGAACGCGGAGGAGGAGATCTGGAGAGAAAAAGACAGATTAACAAGAGTTAGCGATATTAGAAAATTCTATCAAAATCAGAGGCGAATATTACCACCGCCTCACACTAAACTAAACAGAGCTGAGTCCGTTGCATGGATGCGATACAAACAGAAACCTATGTGAGTCCGTGCAGCTAAAACTTTCTACCCCGAGTATTACGCCAGCGATATATGCAAGCTATACAAGTCTGCTAGAGCCACCCTACAACACATGTGTGGGGATGTAAAATATATCAAGAAAAAATGGCAGTCTCCCAGGAAATCTACGGGCGCGATGGTCGGGCACGCTGCTCAGGTCAGAACTCCAAGACCAACTTTGGGCCGTCCAGCGAGCCATGGACGCCATGCGGGAGCGGCCATCTAGACGACCCCAGGCCTGGGCCTGCCAATCGCCGGATTTCAAATAAAGTTTGTCACTCACTCAACTATTTACTCATAAAAGTGAGAGAGCACCAGTCTCCCCCATTCTTCCGCTCTGGCAGCCAGTTCTTCGACGCGCAATGGGACATTGTACCACGTTCGAGGTCGGTCCAGTTTACCCAGTGCATTACCTTCAGGGTCGACCTAAGTGGGGGCAGAAAGGACGCGTTCTGCGTTGCGTTTTATGCAGCGCAATTATCCACGACAAAGGCGAGTCACATGTTTGCGACGAAGTTCGCGCACAGACGCGGGTCTCGCTGTCATGCATGTGCTAGGCTTTGAGGTGCAGCCGTGAAACAACCGTTGAAAGATTTTGATGCTTCCTCTAGAAAAAAAGAAGAAATACGAAAAAGTGCTAAGAAAACGAAACTAAAGAAAACAGATAGAATTAAATTGTTCAGAAAAGGACCGAGGTAATGTAACGATTTGATTCCAATGCTATTCCTCTTCACACTTCGTCACTGGTCCCAATTACGCTGCGCCCAAGTTATCACAGAATCGGCCAGCCGTGCGCGGTGGATAATATAAAAGGAATGGAATATGATGAAAGGAATGCTGATATAATTGGGCAGACTGCAAGCTTGTCTTACTTGACACTATCAATTTTGATGATATATTGCTTTTTGTCTTCAGGCACGCTTATGAACGCGTTGGATGAAGGGTTTCAATTCTCGAATTCGGATTGGTCATCTGACTCTTACGACCAATAAAATATTCCAATTTTCACGGTTAGTTTTTTTAGCTACTATCTCGAGTCATTTTAAAATATAGCCCTCCGTAATAAAAGCAGTTCCGGGGAAGTCGCCCAATTGCTGCGTCTTCTCAAAATTTTTGGAGAATTTCGAACACATTATCGAAATGACCTGCATATTTATCATTTGAAAATTATTTTGATGGTATGACACATTCGAAAGTAAAAATTAACTAGGTCATCTCTTAGACAATGAGTGCGTTCTGACGAAAACTGATTTTCTCTTACATCACGAAACAAAATCTGTATGTTCAAATGGGTTACCGTAAGTCTTATGTACCACGAGCTCTTTATATGCAAATGACGTATCAGTATTTTCAATACTACTGCTTCCACTACCGGGCACTTCCGTTCAAGCCATCCATGTCTTTGGCAGGCACAACTTCGTGTACAACGAAATCCTTTAATAAGAAAGTTATTCAGGGAACTGTACTCGGCTACCGTGCTCTTTTTCTGTATCTCCGTGCACTTTGGGGTTATTAAGTAACGTGAATTTCGCGTTCTTTATAACGCATGTGGCTTTTCGCATTACAGTTATTTTGCGTTGTTGGCGCATGTCCATGGCTCAAGTACTTTTCTTCCTTATTGTGTTTCAGCACCGCATCTCACCCTTTACTTAATTTGCATCCATCTGTGCGCAGCTGTCTACGAACTTTACTAAAATTGTAGTATTTAGTTTCTTTTTTTCCCCTTTCACACACAACCCCTGCCTGTATATTAGTATCCAGAATCATATTATCGACAAATCTATGCAATGTCGATATTAGTTTGGTAAAGTGAAATAAAATAAAATTCCCAACACAGAATTGGAAGTCCGCTTTAACAAATAAATGGGTTTCAGATTTACTTAACCAACTTGTTTTGTTCATTTTACACATGGCAGGTTCTTGTGAGGTGTCGGCTTACGCTGTTGACTCCACTACAGCACTTATATCTTGGCGCGCTTCGGATCAGGTGGACATGTTTCGAGTAAGTAACAGCCACGAATGAAATGTATGTTGCCTTTCCTTTCTCGCTTCTCTTGAGCCGTTTCGCTCGTTTGCTTCTGTGTCTTTCTACCTAACGTACCATTACTTCTTACTTTGTGAAGAAAGTTCGCACAACTATCGCCGCAGCGCTCGGAAGGAAGCCAATGTATAATGTCACGCTCAACGTTTTATTCGTTTTTCACATAAAGTAGCGAACAAAAAGATATCCCAATTCTGCATTTGGGTCCCGTGAGCGAATGTGCTCTGAATGTTGGTGCTGCACTATGCCAGACCACAAGCCTAGGGTAATTGTCTCTTGAACAAGCTCTGCCACCCTTCTTTATTCACGCTATTACGACGGGCCTGTGTAGTGAACAATTTGCATCGCGCCGCCAAAACCACAGCGAAAGCCCGGACGTTTTAGGTGCGCCGTGATGCCCCCAATCGATGAAAAACGCCTAGGAGGCCGCAATGAAGAAAATACGTTAGCATTTGTGCGCGCATTCTCGCCCCCTTCCCAACGGTTCACGCGACGCCCCAATGTCTACGTACGCTCACCAGTGGTGTCTCACTTCAGGAGCGAGACAGTTAAACTTCGCATATGCATTCGCTCCTTCTCCCCCTCCTCGCCAAGGAATGCGCCGGCGGTGTCTGTGTGTGCGTGCGTGCGTGTCAGTGCCTTTCCCTTTGCTGTGCTAGGGGCGATTAGAAATCCATTGAACTGACTTCCATGTACCAAGCGGCCGCAAGCGTGAAGAGCGTTCACTCTCTCCTTGTCCTCATTGAGCGCGTTACAAAGACTCTATAAAAGACGCCCCCGCCAACGGAATTCAGCCTGCAGCACAAGCTAGAGTGTGCGTCGCTCTCCGTGAGGAAGTTTAGAGCTGACCGCTCCGAAGGGATGCAATTACACATCGTTGTTAATTGTTACGTTTCCACCTTGTCCTCCACCTGACCCCCTCGGCACTTGTGAGCCACTGCAAAGTGTATTCAGCAGTATGATCCTGTCAAATGGTATCCGTTTGTAATAACTGGTGCCAGCGGTGCGATCCGACATCCACTGGTGTGTCTGCGTGAGATGCATTAGTGCGTCGGGTTGGTCTACGACGGATCCTTGGCTGCGAGGTTTGGTGAGTGCGGGGCTTTTCTCTACTGAGTTTTACCACGCTTTTCTCGGTGTAGTTAACAAAACGGCTAAAAGCTGTCGTTGCCGCCAACTTTGTGTAAGCGTCAAGGCACTAGTCTGTCCTAGAGAGAAAGCACTGAACTCAGTCATGAATTTGAAGCAGTTGCGTAAACCGCAATTGCTGGAGCTTGCGAAAGAGTTGTGTTGGGATGTCACCAATACACTTAAAGAACAAGAGTTTATCAAGGCTATTCTTGCGTCGGAGGTGAACGATGTCCAGTTTTCGGAATGCCTTGAGACGATTTGGAGAGGGCAAGAAGACAGGAACAAGAGCGCGAGCGTGAAAGTGGTAGGTAAGAGCGCGAGTCTGAACGTGAAAGGCAAGAGCGCGAGTGTGAAGTTGATAGGCAAGAGCGGGAAAGGGAAATATAAGAGCGGAAAGAGTGCCTGGAGCGGTAATTCGCACTTGAAGTGACGTGGCTTGATGACGAACTAGAACACCTTCGAGCTTCGAGCAGCAAATTTGGGCGCCCGTTCAGGAGAAAGCTTTGAGCAACGTCCAAAAAATTGTGCCTCGGAGTTGGAAAGGTTGCGAAAGACCGAGCTGTTGTAGTTGTTTTGGGAGCTTGAACTCAATGGAGCGGAACATACTCGTATGACGGTTGCCGCTATTTGTACAATCATTTTCAAAAGCGATAATTGAGAGGAAGAAGATCAAATACTTCCTGAAGATGGTTCTAAGAGTGGGACTCGTGAAGGAAGAAAGTCCCCAGGAAACAGAAACATTGTACAAAGAGATGGAGGAACTCCGGATGGAGTTTAGCTTCAATGAACAAGAACCCGAAGACCGTGAACGAGTGAAACAGAAACAGTGCGAAGTCTCGAGTACGGTTCCGCCAAACGCTTGTGTGGCGCTGAAATGCTATTAGGTAACGGTACGACGGTTTCAAGCGATGCAACTGAGTCAGAAGCGCAGCGCACTAAGATCGGAACCCCCCACTCGTTGAAGCCGCTCGACCTCGTTGCGAAGGCGTACTTGCAACGACAGTTTCAAGCGGCAAACATGAGTCAGACGCGCAGTGCGCAGAGATTACGAGAGCCTCCGCCTTAGAAACGAAAGATCTCGCTGGAAAAGCAGTAGTTCCAAAGCGAACAGTTTCAAGCTGCAAACATGACTCATATGCGCAGCGCGCAGACATTAGAGACTGAGAATTTGGGGCTGCTCTTTTGTTTAGAGGAGCTGCAGATTTAGAGAATTGGGTCAAACGCAAACAGCGTTGGCTGGAGCGCTCAGGTGCTGCAAAGGGGAAAATGAAAAGGTGCTTGAAAGCAAGAAAGAAAAGATTTTTCGTACCAGTGAAAACGAACCGAATGCATATTTTGAGCAAAAAGGGCGAAGAATGAAATGTAATCAACCTAATCGCAGTGTTAGTATTACGAATTAGGTATGCTGTTTTAACGCAAGATGGCTTGGGGACCCACGGTAGTTTAGAATTTTTGGGCCTTGGGTCGAAGCGAACGCAAGAACCCAAGACGGACCGGGGTTCGGCGCATGCGCACTTGCAGCCCCAATTTTCTTGGTTCCCCAAGCCGCTTGGGTCCCCAATTCTAAAACTGTCCATCTTGAAACTGCCGCGCGCACACAAGAAACGAGAACAATAAAGCAAAGGTAACAGACAGGCGCTGACGCGCTACTCAGTTTACTTTTGGAGAAAAAAATGTCTTTAATATTTCATTTCTATTCCGCATGCTCTTGCACATGCTCACTTTAGTCAGACTGGGTATATATATGTGTGTAATTTCCCTCCAAAAACAAACTGAGTTGCGAGTAGGCGCCTGCCTGTTACCTTTGCCATATTGTCCTCGTTTCTTGTGTGCGCGCGGCAGTTTCAAGATGAATAGCTACCAACTCGCCCAACTTGCAGTACTTTTACAGTTCATTTCCAAAACTCTCTATTGAGAGCTTCCGCGGTAGAACCAAATGACCACGCTGTAAAGGCAGTCGTTGCGAAAACGATGGTTTCAAGCAGCGACAGTGTGTCGGAGACGCAGCACGCTGAGACAGCTGGGATCAAAAGCACGTCCGCGTTTGAACCGAGTGACATCGCTGTGATACAGTAGTACGAGTGTCTACAAATTCACGTGACTTTGTTTGACGAAATTTTGTCATTGTTCATTTCATGGTGCTCACTGCTGCCGCTTTCCAAGCTCTTGCGCGAGTGGCTACATCTGCGTTCAGCCTTTTCTCTCAATATCGTGGCTATTTGGGCGTGCTGGTCAGACATGATAAAAACTTCAAGCGCACAAACAGGCGAGGACGGTGAAAGAAGACTGAGACACACGAGCGCTAACTTCCATCAATTTATTGAGGCCTGTGAAGCGCCGAATATAAAGAAGAAATCCAGCTGCGTGCCAATCTGTCAAGATTGCACCATCGTCATGAGAAGCAGTTGCCAACTGACACATGAAATTATTGAAGCAGAGATAATTTATAGCTCAGACAATAAAAGTGTGTCCAAGCCGTGGAGTGCTTTAACTTCCAAGGAAATACGATACTTGCGTCGTCACTGATTGTTTTGCTAGTGGCGCTCGCATGATGTACGGCAACCACATGCCTTTATATTGCGCGCTTCGCAGGCCTCAATAAATTGTTGCAAGTTGACGGTTTTTTCACCCTCCTCGTCTGTTTGTGCCCTTGAAGTATTTGACAGTTATTTTCTCTCCTCCTTTGACCTCTCGTTATATGATAAACATGCTAAACTTTTCACTTCAATAACATTCCTGCCTATCGTTAAACATTTGTCACAAGCGCGTATATATTTTAACTGTTTTTGCTACTGGTTGATATTACGGTTTCCTTGTCATGCGCCGTTGCAATTACTCAAATTTTTACACGGTGGCTGGGCTATGCTGTGTGAATAACGTACGATGGCAGTACGTCTTCAAGAGACTAGTGCCCTACGCCACCCATCCAATACAACGCAGCACCAACATTCTGAACACATTAGCTCACAAGACCCAAATGCAAAGTATCATATCTTTTTGTTCGCTGCTGTATATGCGTTTGCTGCATATTAGCTGCATAGATGCATGAAGGTTATCCGCCTTACAAGTGTACCGATGGCTATCTAGCCTTCCTATATGAGCAATAGCTCGTTTATGACTTCGTTGCAATACTTGGCTAGTGAAGCTGAAAGCTTTGTACTTCAACCCCAGCAATTCCGGACATCGCCTTTAGTTCACAGCTTTTACACCACGTGGCGTACGGACCTTTAAGATTCGAAATTCGCGCGATGACGCACGAAGTGTACTGGACGATAACAGAATACACGTTTTAACAATAAAAGAAAAAAAAGGGACCACGCCAACAGCTTTCACCGTCCAGCATGCACGAGCGCGAATCAGGAATGGCTGATCTGATAAATGCCGAGCGTATAAGACGAGCGGCCAGCTAGTCTACTGTGAATCAGCAGTTTTGCTGCTATTGATAGTCGTTTAGAGGCTCAGCCCCGCTTCGAGAAAGCGGGTGCAGAATCTTGAGAGAGCGGCCTCCACCCCCCCCCCCTCCCCTTCCGTCCATCTTTTCCTCGTCCAACTTTTTGTCCGATCGAATCAGAAAAGCAAAAATGCCCTTTTATCGCTTCATTTCTCGAAAGCTGATTCTAAAATAATAATGTAAGATTGCTAAATGGTCGCGATGGGCGCATGTTTCAAGATATGCAGTCGCATGATTGACACCCTTAATCTCGGTTGGCCTCAGTTTACGAGTCCATTTGCTCATTTGCGTGCAGGTGCCTAATCGAGTTATGTTCACTGCCACGGAATTTCTGTTTTTCTAAAGCGAATGCCTTAGGTGCATGGCTATATTTTCGGTGCCATTGGCAGTGACCTTGGCGAAACCGCGCCATAACGAAAATGGCCGACACCGCAAAGAGTAAAATCACTTCAACAAATGCTCGGATTGACGTCAGTTTTCTCAGGGAGGTTCCTGTGAACAAAAGAAATTAGTGGCTTTGTAAAGAAAATTTGCTACTTTTCAGCCGAACACCTTTTCTAAGCTCTTGGTAAGCGACGGGTGTAAATGCAGAAAATCATCTGTAACTGGTCAGTGTTCGAAGACCTGCTTCACTGCACAGTGGCATAGCCAGAAATTTTGTTCGGAGAGGGGGGGGGGGGGGGGCTCACGTTGCAGCGCGGCCTCCTCCTTATAGAATTGGTCGAGAGATCAAATACATCAATAGTAACTGCATTGCCATTGCCAATGTCATTGTATATTAGAGGCTGCAAACAAACTACTGAGTGCTACCCACTGTCAAGTAAAATATGTATTTTTTCATAAAAGCATATATTCGTACGTCCCAAAAATTGTGGCAGAAATAACTGATATCAATGCTTCCGCGTTTTTTTGTCTATTTAATTAGTAAAGAAAATATCACACGAACTTTAGAACATCAGAACATCATAGAATATCAGTTCCAAACCAGCAAATCAGTGCATACAGCTGGTGCGAAAAACGTAAAGGCTATGAAAAGAACAAGTTGAGCACAAATATTTTGATAAATTTTCGTCATTAAAGAACCTTGTTTACTTTTTTGTACAGTCGCGAGCAGAAGTTTGGTGACCATGGCATCAGCAAAAAATTTAAATATATTCAAGCGCAGCTGCATGGCCCCAAATTAGCTTAATACGTTGTATTGGTCCATCACGCGCACGTAGGCTTGCGCTCTTGATTTCAGCCGGAATGGCCAGGCTGCGAAGGAAAAAAAATAAAATCGTGGCAGCAGAGAGGCTCGGCCTTTCTGTACCGACGTGGGAGCGCCCCGCTACGTGCTGACGCGCGTTCCGAGCGACCGTAATAAAGCTTTATCATACCATCATACCATACCTTTGGTCCACAAACTTTGGCTCGTGACTGTACATATGCAACGGCCAGGGAAAAACCTCAATGGCGCTGTCCTTCGTTGCAATAGATTGCGAATGAGCAGTTGTTACCGGTCGTGTATTGTAATTACACCGATAATATAGTCGCAACAGTGAGTACATATAAGAAGCAGGAGTTCTGCAAGATGTACATTAGAAATGCGAAAATAGAATGGAATATACAAGTGCGAAGATACAAGTTGATAAAGGACACAAAAGTGTCACTGGTAACAAAATGCACTGTTTGTATACACAAAGCCTCGCAACAAGATGTTTAAATATATGTATAAGTATCCAATAAATCCAAGTATTTAAGCAAACGTCACTGTATGTAATGCGTCAAACAAGACAAATAGACATGTTGCGCAGTCACACATAGTAGTAGCTTTACGCATAGAAAGACAGACGATCCAGGCAAGTACAAAACTATGATCGCAGAAATCGTGATATGTTCCAGAAGGACCGCCTGTTGGGCTAGTTGGTCTAACCTAGTTTCTTTCAGTTTGGCAGAACAGTTTGGTTCTTCTAGAAGCTGACAAGGAAGGTGGATTTGTTGTGATGCCGAAAGGCATGTTCAATGAAAAAGCCCAAGCGGCAGTGGACAAGAACTTTGTGGCTGTTTAAAAAAGTGCAGTGAGGGTTAAGACTAAGTTCATCAAATTTTGTAAGGACTTGGAATTGAATGATCTTGCTAGTGCTATTAGAAATAGTAAGGGGAACAGTCTGAAGGTTTTCTTTTCTGCAAAAACACATAAGGTAGATGTCCGTTTCAGAACCATTGTGAGCGAAGGGGGGGGGGGGGCTTGGCAAAAGAATGTTAGTCAGTTTTTACTGAAGAACCTTAAGTGACTCACGGTTGTTGATCCTTTCCGCGTGAGGAAATCTGAAGAAGTCACTGAATATGTGAAACACAACGAGAGTATAGATTATGGCTTGTCTGTCGACGTTGAGGACTTGTTTTATTCAGTACCTCAAGATAAGCTTTTAGTTGCTGTTAGGAAGTGCATTGAACAGAGTGGCGAATGCGATTTCCGAAACTCCGCTTGTTTGTCGGTTCATAATTTAAATCTTTTAGAATTTTATCTTAGTGTAACATTGATTGTTTTTAACGAGCAGCCTTTTCTGCAACGTAGAGGAGTGTGTATTAGGTCTTGCGTGGCTCCGATTCTATGCGACATATTTTTAGCTGATATTGACAGTGCGCTTGATTTGGCTTTTAATGGGGGGAAGGTATTCAAAGTGTTTCGGTACGTCGATGACTTTTTAATTCTTTTAAAGAAAGAGGACGGTTTCACTGCCCCTGGGAGTATTTTTGATGTTTTTATTCAAGCTGGGCAGGGTTTGAGTTTCACTCATGAATTGCTTGGAACTGAGGGGTTACAATTCCTGGATCTCAGGCTAAAATTTAGTGTAGGCCATGTTTGCTGAGAGTACCTCCCACGGATTAAGAAGTGTCCCCTGCCTTTTGAATCTGCCCACTCTAAAATAGTAAAAAGGGGCATCGCATTACAATGTCTGGATGCTGCGCTCCGTAAGTCATGCCCGCATTCAATGCAGCATAGCTTTGACAATCAGATTAGCAGCGGGATTCCCTGAGTTGCTTGTTGTTGCGGTGGCCGAGTCTAGATCCTGCAGAGGGTAAAGAACAGAGCTGGAGCGGAAAGAGCTGAGACCCAGCGATGGATGGCGAGACCCGTAGCCATGCCTTATATGCATCAGGTCTCGCACAACCTGAAGAAGGTTGCGAACAGGCATCGTATTCCTGTGGTCTTCACGGCTCCTAATAAGCTATCCAGGCTCTGCCCTCGAATTTGCGGGGACAGGAAAGGAGGTTGCCAAACCAGCCACGATAGCCGCTTCGTGGGGTGTGCGACAGGAGTGGCATACTCCGTCCCCTTGTTGTGCGGGAAGGTGTACATCGGCCAAACCGAACGGTGCATAAACGACCGGCTCAGGGAGCATGCGCTAAACGTTAAGAAAAAAGAGGACAAGTATGCACATTTAGTTGCCCACATCATTACGTGTGATTGCGAGGCACGATTTTATGAGACCACTATCTTAGGCAAATCTGCAAGCTACAAGGCTCGAGTGGCTCTAGAAGCATTCTACATCCACAAGAACTCAGATATTTGTATAAGCGAAGCGTCAATTCTTTTGCACAGTGCCGAACTGAACTATTTGAACTCTGTTGCCTGAGGGAGATAGTACTGTTAACTTTTTTAGATTTCTTTTTATCACCTCGCATGGGAAAGGGGCGTGACACTGGTGTACGTGGTTCACCTTAGAAATCGGAGGGTTTGTTGACTGAAATAAACGGTTGGTAGTAGCGCTCGTCCGCGTCTGTCGTGTCTTCGTGAGTGTTGTGCGTACTTTTTTGCGCTATGTCTGAAAGTAACTCGTGATATGTACTTGGGCCATGCGGCGGTCGCGACAGCACCATATGGGTAGATAATAGAGGAATAATGCAAAAATCAGTACGAAAATGTGTAATTTAACTGCCTGCAGAGCGGCGACAAATTTTCTGCACCCAAAATTAAGGAAGGGTATTGCTTCGGCTCAAAAAAGAAGTAAAAGTGGGTAGCTAAAAAGGAAAGACCAAAAGAAAGCCACAGATGATGCGGCAAGTTAAACTACCCAATATCCTAGTGTGTTTGTTGGGAAACGCCGCGAGGGCCGGGCTTTCAATAAACAAGGTCGGTAAAAATTTGTTAATGATGTCCTCGTAATTTTCGTTTTCGCACGATAACTTTGATCATGATGCTACCTGTTTGAATGAACAGCGATAATTTCTGCGGTTTTAGAAACTAATGAACAGTCATGCGTTTTCATAATTACGCGTTTATGGACCTGAAGGAACAGAACCTTTACTTGCATTGATTTTTGCCGCTTCGCTATCTAAAGGACAAACTTCACTCGGCGGGGAAGTTTAGTGAAGCGGTCAATGACTTCGGACACGTTGATGCCGACGTCTCTGTGGACGTCGGCATCCTTGTCGAGCCAGACCTCGTCGTCCGCAAAAAAGAACCGCCTCAAAAATAGGCCGTTAACTTTCTTCTGTTTTCTCTTATTTTACTTTGCCTGCCTAACCACGTGTTCTTCAGACATTGTAGAGCGCAAGTAGTTTTTCTAATCTCATGTTAAAAATATACTATCTGCGGTTGAAGTGGTCACTGGAAGGGTGGCTAGAATCTGAAGCCGTTTCTACACATTTACATAGAACCTGCAGTCGCAATGAGAGAGGGCATCTATTCCGGTGCTAAAACCTAAAAGTACTCTTTCGATGTCGTTGGCATCCTTGTTTAGGTACCTTGCACAAACAGTAAACTGTTGGATACCGGCAATATCCGTCGTTTCATCAGCAAATATGGAGAAGCGGCCTGCACCATTTACTTTTGCACCTAGGCTTTCTTTGATAATTTCACCACAAATTTCTATAATTTGGTTTTGTACATCTGGACTCAAATGCGAGGTATTACTGGGGCAACATCCAAATGGTTCTTCAGATATGTATCTCCACAATCAGCTCGCAAATGAAGAAGCGCTCTGAAAATACCAATATTTTCAGAGGGGATTTGCTTAAATCCATAGGACCACTGTCCCTATGGCCACGGAGAGCCAGACCTTGTCGTCCGCAAAAAAGAACCGCCTCAAAAATGGGCCGTTAACTTTCTTCTGTTTTCTCTTATTTTACTTTGCCTGCCCTGGTCCAGCTGATTGATCACATCGGGCGCCCTTCCTGAAAATGTTTGGAGAAAATTATCAGCTGCCAGCTGGCAGTCACGGTCATATTTAGTATTTTCGTGTGTGTGGAAGATTGCGAGCGCGGGCTTCCATTTCTGAAACGGCTTGGACACGAGGGTTCCAGTGCGCGCATGTTAGCTCAAGTTTATAAGAAAATTAAACCCATAAATTTCCAGAGTTGAAAATCTAAAGCACGCCTTTGGAAATGTTAGTGCACCTTTCGCGTCATAAGTTTATGGGAACTTTATACCCATAAAGTTTAGGAATTGAATTACATGCGCTCCGTAGATTCCCCGGCCGCTGCGAGATGCCGCAGTGCGCCCGCTCGCTATCGAAATACCCTTGAAAGTTTGTGCTCGGATGGGGCTCCTTGCGTTATGTGAGTCCAGGTGCCAAGGGCGCTGCGACGAAATCCAGCCCGAGTTCGCGATGTGCGTGCCGAAATGTCTTTTCTAGCGTGAAAAACACACTGTAGACAAAATCCTGAAAGATTCCCGGTGCCGGTGGTTGTTTTTGTCGGCGGTGCATGCCAGCACGAAATAATTTCGGGGGGGGGGGGGGGGTCTGAAGTCCCATCAGTGCTACTACTGCTATTACTACCCCTACTGCTACTAGTATTGCATTATTACTCAATGATTATTATAGAGGAAGTACAACAACAATGAAAGCTTCACATGAGATCCAACGCAGTGCTTTAGCATAAGTGATGCGAATGTTCCATTGCGATTATAGAAAAGTTTTCATGTGTTAAATTTGTCGATTTTATGCAGATTGACAGTGGAATCAACATTCTCTGGCTTACTTATCGTGATTATTTTTTTTCATTTACCATAAACCACATCTCCACTATTAAATCACTTAAGCAAACTTTAGTGGACTCTGGGCTTGGGCTCCCGTGTACTGGTGAGGGATAGTGCCCCTGTATACGTGGGGCCTCTCTTTTCGTCGCGCCACCGGCACCGCCGTTGGCCGAGCGTCGTCACGCCGTGACAAGTGATATAAGTCGTTCTACTCGGCACAGAGCAGAGAACATGGCGGAAACAACGCCGGTATACCACTTGCTTCAGCTCTTGTGCCATCCGTATCGGCAAAGGCGCGTTCCCACCACGGCGCCAGGAAGCACATCTGGCCGCTTAGGCCGGAGCAGCGGTCTCACTCCTATCGCGTGCACTCGAGCAGTATACACGCTTGCCCTCGTCGCCGCGCAACAACTATCTGCAGCAACTCTGAGCATGACGGGATGCCGCGCACCGGGGCTGCGCAAATCGCAATGAAAGCAGATGAAAGTGGGAAAGCTGTTTACTCTGTGCCGTACAGACGGACCGTTGTCGTCTACAGTAGTCATTAATGCGAAAGCATTACATGAGCCATGAGGCAGAAAAGCCGGCGTCGTTCACAACGAGTGGTATCAAAAGTCAATGTGACATCATCAGCGTCTTGAATGAAATCAGTAGTAATATAGAAGATAGTAAAGGGTATTACAACGTCAATTAGTAGTAATTATGGGTAGTTATTGTGAATTAAGGTGAATTACAGTGAAGTGAATTAAAGTTACAACAAGTTAGAGTGGGGTGACTTAAGGTGGAGTCAAGTGAATTAAGGTGAAGTAAACTAAATTACAATGAATTAAATTTGGTTAAGGTGGATTAAGGTGGATCACCATATTAACTCGTAGCTACTTGGCGATGAGTTCTGAATGGTTGTGGTCTGGTGATTAATGAATGCAGAGAAAAGAAAGTGAAGGAAGGATCGCAAACAGGTTGTAATACTTAAAAAGTATTTATTGGTAATGACTAAGAGAAGTCATAATGCTTTCGCATTCAAATTACGTAAGGATACTTAAGGTACAATTTAATTTTTGCGCATGGGCCGCCACAGGGCTATCGCTGTAAACCCCACCGCGCCTCTACCCGCCATATAACTCGTTGCAGTAAACCTTCTCTGTGATAGCGTTCATGATCCAACGTTAAAACCCGCCATGTTTGGCTACGTCATAGTGCACAGCTATCGCTTTAATATGAACAATCTTTTTAATCTTCGGCGCGAACGTCCGTCACATCCAATTATCCTCGCGTTGCAACGGCAACCTCCGCCAATTCCGAGTTGCACCCCACCGCCCGTATATTTCGGCCGGCAGCATGCTGCACTGTCAATGCTTGAACGGGTCTGCTGCGTCACGGCGCGAAGCTCCCCTCGCTAGAAACCGGCGTAGTTTCTGCGTGCGCTAGGAGTGCATGTTTATTTCCCCTTAAACACTACGATTAGCAACATCTAGGTTTAAAAAATTTAATTAAACTATAGGCTTTTACGTGTCAAAACCACGATCTGATTATGAGGCACGCCGTAGTTAGGGCTTCCGGAATAATTTGGACAACCTGGGTTTCCTTACCGTGCACCTAAATCTAAGTACACGGGTGTTTTCACATTTCGCCCCCATAGAAATGCGGCCGCCGTGGCCGGGATTCGATCCCGCGACCTCGTTCTCAGCAACCCAACACCATAGCCACTCAGAAACCACGGTGGGTCGGAACAGATAGGAAATTGAAATGAATCACATGCATCAAAGTTTGCATTGCGAGTACTATCAAGTACAGTTTAAGTTTTTTTCTTGCACTTTATGATATATGACAGTCTTTGTGATGACTTCAATTTCCTGTTTTACGTTTAGGCTACTGACACTGCACAAACTATATTTTTTGTCATAATACGGAATACAGGCACCAGAGTGCGGCTCATAAACACATCGGTATAATGAGGTGTAATTTGTGGATACATTTCTCGCTATGGGTAATATAGGAGCTCCTTTCTCGCAAATATGTGTCTTGGGTCAGAGCGCTTATGCTGAAAGTGGACTGATTGTCCGCGCTTTCCGTGGAGCTACAGAAGTGACTGTGAAAGCCTTTCGCTGTTTAAAGGTGTATAAGCCTTTCGATGCCAGGCGCCTGAATTATACACAAAGAACGCGCTCGTCCGGAACCAGAAAAGTCGCAAGCATTATGCCAAGGTCGGGATTACCCTTCTACGGGTTAGTCGCGTCCTTGACAAAAAAGAAAAACCGGGGAGTGACAAGTCATTTTTAACGACGGGCGGTCGTTCTTATCGTGATCACACATGACGACTTGCGCCAACGTACCGCGCTTTGTCGGGAAGCTGTGATAGTTCATTCTTTAGAAAGGGTATTTATTTTTTCCGCAACGTAACTTACGTCATCGGGGCAGATTTAAAAATATAAAGGTCACGAGTCAGGCAGTGGTACCTAGGTGAAATGAACGCCCGAGAAAGATGGACTTGTACTGGCTTTCTTTTGGAAGCGCTCATAACGTTGCAGTTTAAACCACAATAGAA
The DNA here is from genome assembly GCF_013339745.2 of Dermacentor silvarum. Lineage (NCBI taxonomy): Eukaryota > Metazoa > Arthropoda > Arachnida > Ixodida > Ixodidae > Dermacentor > Dermacentor silvarum. The sequence continues at coordinate 443,668,519 of NC_051154.1, forward strand.
CTTCGTACACAGTATTTTTACCAACAGTTTAACAGAAGGCTACTCAGTCGTGATATTATTAAAGTTATAACTTTTTAGCAGAGACACTCTCACATGACTTCAACATATATACAATAAAGGGCTCTGTAATTTCCACCGTGACTTAACCTAGGTACGTTGGCGTACTTCATGTAATAATTCCAGTCAGCCTACTCACATATACCCGCATTACTAATCACATCTACCATGGCCTCGGCTACATCCCAAGAAGCAATTGCCTACCTCTTCTCATTGCTAAAGATTCGGTAGGCGTAAGACAGGCCAAAATTCGAATATGAATGCCCTGTATGGAATTAGCATGGAACCTTCAGTGATATAGAACGTATGCGTTACACTCGAGTCTGTCCAGAAACGGGCAGTAACATTAATTTACTCTGATTATTCATTTATCATCAGTGTTAATAAACAAAACGCATGCTGAGCTTCTATCGCTAGGTTTGCGTCGTGAATTCACCTGACCTTGCACAAGTTCTACAATTCTACGCTATAATATTCCATCATCAAGAGCTCGGCGCTTGTCATCACGTATAAGCTAAAAAGCAGCCTGGCCTTCAGAACGTATAGTCAGCGTCCAAAGCTTTCGCACGCCTGAAACTGAAAAAATTATATTTCTACGCCTGAGGCACGCATCGTGGCATTCGGATTTACAGCGTATCTTGGTCTAGAGTAAACAAACGTTTTGCATACTTTTACTGGCTGTGGGCGTAGCTGCGTTGAAAATGAACTTATTCGCAGAATCTCGGCCGCGTAAACTTTTGACGGTGACTGTGCCATTGAACACCTGTATTTTCTTTATTCTGCACACATTTTTAATGAATGACCTTCCAGCCAACGTCATGCAATGCTTACACCTGGTTAATTTTCAGGACAGCCATCTCAGACATGTTGAATTAAATATAAGAACTGAACTGCTATGTAGTACGTCATTATTATCAGCAATGAGGTGTAATAAATTTGTAAACAAATAAAGGATAATAACATTGCCTATGAAATTTTACTCAAATCTCAGGACTACTTCAAAATTTCGCCTGTTCGTCTTGTGTACCTCCCTATGCTTTCTAGGAAACTGAAAGGGCGAAAATCAAGTGTGAAATTGACATGTCCTGTGGCACCATGGCAGAAAAGGAAAGGTTTGGCTTAGTAGGACCATGTGAAAGGTTCAGCTGCCATTGTGCTACTCACACACATGGAACGACACTTTTGTATTTTATTTATAGGCAGTAGACAAAATGATAAATGATGCTCAGTGCACGCTGGCGTGATCATGACAAAACGACCGTACCGATATGAGTCATAAACGATTATAATAAAGGAACATTTCTGCAAACCGTCACGGTCCTTTCTCGTGTTTCTTCAATTATTCAAACATGTTAAATTTAGGGTAGGAGAATATTCGCACATAATTACTAAAGAATTGCACCAGTAATCATATCATGGTGCTGTGACCTGATTCAGCAATAGAGTTAGTCAAGAACAGAACAGCAGAATGCTATATGGCAACTTCGGTAATTGTAGCCGAAAACAGTGTCTTCTTGCACAACTTTGTGGGCATAATTCAAAAAGGGTATGGTCTGTGATTGGAGTCGTTCTCTATTTTTACACGACAGGTTACATTAACACGTCCCAGAGTCTTTTCCCATAATTTCCAATACTCCTCTGCGTAAGTTGTGGTAAAAGGGTAAAAGGATATGAAGACTTTTAGTATTTCTGGAATTTTGTGAAGGTATATGGGAATGGTTCAAATGATAGGACACGTGCGCTGCATATTCAGGGTAGAATGTTTATGTTTCGAGGTACTGGTTTGTACTAAGCAAACACGCTTGTGCAATAATTCGGATATCCTTCATTTGAACTGAAGGTCAGGTATACGCAAAAATTCTGCTTTGATATAATGCAAATACACTCAGTCAAATAGCTTCAACTGTATTCCTTTGTAAAAATACCACGTCTGGGGCTGCAGCCAACTTTTCTACTTCTGTGTCTTTTAATTGCACACACTGGGCGCTATTTATTTTTGTGGCACGTTTCAAGCCGCACAAGAGTTGCACAACACACGCTTTTCCCAAGACGTAGCTGAAAAGGCAAAATATTTCTTAGTAATGACTTCATAAATATTCACCTTAGGAAAGAAATGTACTTTCAAAACACGTTACCTGCGTTTATTTTCCAAAGTACAATATACCTAAAGTGCAAAAGATGTTTGGAAACAAGTTCGCATGTTCTCGAAACCAGCCAGCTATTTTTTTAGGAAGACTTTGGTACAGTAGAAAGAAACTAAACAAGAACCGTAACCAAGGGCGCGATCTTGTACGCGTTCCAAAATGGAACGGAGGCGTTCCGTTCCATCGAGCCGCACACGATTGGTCAATTTGAACGTCGCGGTTGAAATTGACCAATCGTGTGCGGCTCGATGGAACGGAACGCCTCGGTTCCATTTTGGAACGCGTACAAGATCGCGCCCAAGGCTTATGGCCTGCATTTCGGAATATGCCATCGGGTGGAAAACTGCCAAACTAAGCAGCGACAAAGTGATAAGAAGAAGCGCGGCACAGCTGGCTTCGAACCTGCGAACTCACGATCGTGGTTATCAGTGATCTTGATCTGTGGTCGCTCAACACGCACGGCTACCGCTTCGAAGCGCTGCTGTTGGCGAAAACTAGGTTTATATATGTACCACAATAAATTCCGCGACCTTGTTATGAGAACTGCGATTTTGGAACGACTTCTTTGCCATTTCAAGAGCTGCTGCTGCAACTAGCTGAAAGCTGATTCATTGAAGTTGATAAATCATTGAAGTTGATAAATCCCCAGGAATACGTCAGTCAATGCAATAGGTTCATCGCAAATTGCTTTTTACTGGCCAAAAAAGCCTCCAAAATTTTGGCTTTTCAATAGACTCCCATAATTGAAACTTCGCCCGCAATTTGGAACGAGTTTTCTGCCGTATGTAATGGTACCACTTGCATGTTATTTCGGGGTAAGCGCCAAGAGCCTATTTCCATGGGAATATTTTAAAACATGGCTTCTATGATTAGTTATTCGGAAAAAACGACGCTCTCCCGTAGAAAACGCGTATGTTTTCTGAGACGGCCGCTAGAGGCGCTGTTCTAATGGAATGCGACGGGATCCACCCGGCGAGAACCGTAGGTAACGTGCAACTCCCAGAAGCGCTTGGGTTTAAAGTGGAAGGAAACATAAACAGATCAGCCGTAGAGATCAGCAAGAGCCGATTAGAGTACTGGTGGAAAAAAAGCAGGGAAAAGATGGATACGACCTGATCTCGTAAAATCATAGGCAGTGGTACAAGGTAAATTTTTGAAAAAGAAAAATAATGAGAGGTATACAAAAATGCTAGATAAAGAACATGTATAGTATACCTGATTAAATCAAGCAGGCTAGGTGACTATTGGTCGCCGCCCCGTTTCAAAGGGGATGCCAATAAATCATCATCATCATCACCAAATTCCTGGTAATGTATAACAATTTTACACGCCTTTAATTTCAAAATCTTTTTCTTTTAAGCTCATGGTAACTACTGTATGCTACATACTGGGGCCGGAATCACAAAAACGTTCTCATGCTAAAACTGTTCGCAGAAGCAGGTGTCAGCCAATCGTGGTGCAGCACTTACGATCGAAAAGCTACTTTGTTTTAGATCTTGTTTGGTTTGGGTATCACTTCTTATAATCTTACCTTGAAAAAAGCTTTAATGCGTGTATACATGCTCCCCGCTATAATCCTCCTCGAGCGAATATGGGACTGTGTGATAAATAAATGAAAGGCTGTTCCAGTGACTGAATCGTCCTGGTTCTGTTTTCAAGAAGGCTTAAATGTGCGTGCGATGAGGCGAAATTTAGTCACGGTGTTACGCAGGCTAATAACCAAAGTGGGCCATGCAGAAATAAAACATATACGTACCGCCGCAAATATACACAGGCTTCAAGCGTTGAGTTGTACGAACAATGCTGAAAATGTGTTGCTATAATAAAGTTTTACCGCATGGCCTGCATATTGGTTCTTGGTTCACTAAAGCCATGTTATTCTATTGATGGTCTAGTCGTATGCACGCCGTCATATGCAACAGTTGTCGCCTTGCGTCACCCTTGAATAACCTGTTAAAAATAAGATTGTCGAACTTAGTGTGTCCTAGTGGTTTTTCCGACATTCCTTTGGTGCGAGATATAATTTTGTAGTTGGATTCATGATCTGTCTCGTTAGCGAATTTATTGTAAGGATAAGACCATGCCGCGTGCAGTTGGGCCTTTTCTTTGTGCTCTATTATGTCTGACTAGCGGCATTTTCAAGCTTAGTACATTAAATAAAATAAGCAAAACAATGCAGCACTTACACCATAGAACATTCATTTGAAGAGCACAAATTTTTCATGTGCCAAGAAAATGACAACGTAAGGGTATGTAAATGGTGTCATGCAACCCAAAAAGCGTTTAGCATTTAACGAGAGTGCAGCAATCAGCTGCTCAATATCGTATTTGACCGTTTTTTTTCCCGAATCTCTACACAACGCCGCCACACACGTCGCGCTGCAGGAGAAGACGAATACTGTCGAAAATGTGAACTTCCTATTGAGAATGCTTATTGTAACCAGAAAAAAAAATTCTGCCGACTTTTTTCTAGGGCAGCATGGGCTTGAAAGAAAGCAAGTGCTAAGATCCAAAGACAAAGAGTTGATAGACTGTCACTATCCGCTTTCAAAAGCACAAAGCCAATTTGTCTTGTTTGTGGTCAAGGTTAGGACTGTTATTTGACCGACTAGGGGGGTGGGACGGTTTTTTGGCGAGAAAACAAAAGTAGTAGCCCTGGCATTGTCCGATAAATGACCATACTCTGACAGTCCACGTCTCGGCCCCACGAGAGTGGAGCCACGTGTGCAACTTTCAATAAAAAACGACTACAGCGCAAAAGCCTGTAATACTTGCCTTCGCGCACTACCGTTAAATGTCGCACGTTTAATAAAAGGAAAAGAAAGATGAAGTAGCACTGTGCTTTTTGATCACCTCGGAAGGGGACTACTTCCAAGAACGCCGAACGCAGATGACTCTACCTACTGCAAAAATGTTTAGGTGTTTCCGTCGAACGAGACAGTGACCTTATGTTAATGTATTGAGACGCTGCCCAAAACAAACAGGAAGAAAACAACAAGAGACGGGAAAGAGCGCACACTACCTAATACCACCATTTTTGGGCACTTGTACTTTGGATTCACTTTTAAAGCAACGGCTTGCGCGAGAGAATAAAACCATTTTTCCAACAAGGAATCGACCCACCACCCGAAATTCTCTTTCTGCGTGCTGATATGCCCCATCCAATAGAAAACCGCATTTACAACATGTCTATGCCACTGTATCCGCTGTGGCAGACACCAAGCTGCTTTTTGTAAACGACACGCTGTGCCCCATTTGCTCGAAAAAAATTATCGGCACTCAGTCGCAAGAAGACAGAACTGCGCCTGTATTCAAAACTTGTATGTGTATTGCGCCTGGCTTGAGCGTAATAAGTAATAATAATATTAACTACAATAATATTAACAATAAGGTCAATTTCGCCCGACAGGCGAATCACTGATTGCGACAGAAATTTATTAGACAGCTGTGCAAACTAAAGTTAGTCGTTTTATCAGCTGCATAAACGGCTGTAAACATTCGCTTACTAACTAAATTAACCTGCACGTTGTCACGCGCGCACAATCACAAACGAGCACATCTCTCTCGATAAGCGCGGACACTCACTGTCAAAACGCTGGCGTGGAGGAGAGTGGCAGCAACAGCCAACGAATTGTCCATCGTGCTACTTCTAGCTTCAACGCTAACTAATTGCGCCGAGAATACACCGCACACGAAGGCATCAGGGGTACTTTAACGAAAAGCTATTCCAAACTGCTTCTATTCTATTTGTGCAATCAGGCCTCCATGATTGCCCAACTTCACTTGTCTTTCACGCAACGTAAAGGAAAAATATTAGCGTAGCTTGCACGGGAGGCTCAATGCTACAGAGAAAGCGTAGCTGATGGGCACCTAGCTTGGCATGGCTTTTGGACTAGGCTAAGCCATTCCCAGCATTTTCCGGAATTTATTGATCATTTATCGATTATCGATTAGCTGCTGGTTGACTATCGATTGTCTATCGATGGGAGACTAAGCTTAAGTAGTCCCAACCATGCTTAGCTAGACTTAACCAGGCTCAGCTTTGCCAGTTCACAGAGGTATGTGTCATTGCGCTTGGACCCTTTCTGCACTACCGCCAGGATCGGCCCACAATTTCTGTCCGCAGGTTACGGACTAACGCTCGGCTTAAACAGCTCCGCTGTTAAAAAACCGCGAGAGCTACTCACTCTTATATGACGTGTGCACACTAATTATGCATGTGAGACCGAACAACAGAAAAATATTATTTTTCGATTCTATGCCTTTTTACCATCAGCCATCCGCAATTGGTCAAAAGTTTTCGGGCTGCGTCCACTTCGCCTGTCTGTCACCTGACGTCCAAAAACCGTGAAAAATCACTGCGTCAAGGTGGGTTGTACGCATTAAAGATGCATTATTACGCCGATCAAAACTTAATTTTCTTTTTAATAGCCGGACACTGCCCCGTTCCGACATCAATAGAAGGTGGGTACCCGCCGATCGCTCTGGCACTGGCTAGTCGGAGCTGCCGTGGAGAATGGACTTATTTGCCTATATTAAACATTTTGCGTGACATTATATGGTTGTCGAGTCCTTTCAGCACGAAAACGACATCGCTATGTCAAATTTTCTTTCCTGAAGATTCGTTTTAGCTGCATTGTTACGTTGCCGTTGCACGCCGACGTGATTTTGTAGCAGACACCGAAAGCTAAGTAAGAAGAAGCAGGGCAAACGCAGACGCCGGCAACACCCTCCTCATCAGGTTATCTACTTTCACTGCGCTAGCCCGGCCCCACGTTACCCCCTCCACTTCTGCGTGCTCATCGCCCTTGGTCAGCCAATCAGGTAAGAAATATATGTTAAGTTAGGCAATGCTATTCCTTTTGAAAGCAAACAACATGCAGTCACCTCCTATAAAATAGGAGAGCGTTTCAATAGCCTTCTCAAACAGCGCTGCGAGTCACCGCCCGATGCTTGCGTTGGCGGTTACGTAAATTGGACATCAGGTGATTAGAAGGAAAACAGATTGGAAGAGTTTTACGTTATAGGGTCCCAGCCATCGGCCCGCCTAGACTTTGTACCCAGCGCAGATCGCTTTCTAGATCGGGGCCGCGCGGCCGCGCTCAGCCGCGCCATACGTAGCCGCCACGGGAGTAAAACGTCCCCCACTTTCCCTGCGGCCTTGTGCGCGATAGAAGACGGAGCACTTTTTCCCCGCCTTCCTCCCTTGCGCACGCGAGACTGAGCAACCATTCTTTGCTCACCCTCTCACCCTTTCACTTTACCCATACCATACGGCGCGCAGCCACGATGTTATCGCACTTGGACATTATACGAAACATCACGTCGACGACGATGGCGGAAATGTCCCTGGAGTGTCCATATATTTGCAATCGCAATAAAATTATGTGGATCCGACTCAGCGTGGTAAGCAGAGTAAGCGAAGCTTTCTCTGCTGTTTGCTTTGACTGACGATAGTACGCGGTGATCTTAACAGTGAATGTTTAATTTCTTCAGCATTTAGTGCAACGCGAGAGTGGTGAGTTGATGTTCTGCGTGCACCTGTTTGTCCGTGTAATACACACAATACACAGCGAGACGTGCTTGCTTGAGGCATTGTTGTGCGCCGTTTTTCATAACCATCGAGATTGAGCCACCAGGCTTCTAAGATGAATCTGGCACGCTTCCACTCGCACCGGCAACATACGGCATCCGGCCGCGATGTTATCGCAGTCGGACTTCACACGGAACATCGCGGCGACAGCGAAGGCGACGCGGATGACGTCGGCGTAAATGTGCCTGGAGTGTACATATAACTGCTTTCATAATAATAAAGAAAAGTTGTGTACGGGAAATACCGCTGCCATAAACTAGAAGCTTGTTTTTCCACAGTACGACTGAGTTTGTGGAGAAACAAACGCATTGTATGTTTTCTTCGTATTTCCAAGCGATTCGGTGCGACTGCATTTAAAAGCCCGGAATCAGGTTAGTCATGTCCGAACGACCGTCAGACCAGTGTTTTGTTGCGCTACGAGAACATTGTAAGACTCACCTTACGAGAGAAAATATTCCCGACAAAGCGGGGCTTCGAGAAGTATTCTGAAGTGATTACCTATTTGCGCAGCTAAGCAATCGTGTTGCTCACAGCAGGCCCGACAAGAATTGACCCGGTGTAGTTCAGCGGTTGCGGCTCCACTTTCTCAAACCTTCACAACCTTACCTTCGCGTATAACGTGCGAGATTTGTGTACACTGAACAGGCACGCATGATTTTAGTTATACTTCCGAACTGAAAAAAGAAATCACGTAGAACCTCCTCTGGGAGTTGCCTAAGTATGCACAAGCATTGTGCCGCTTGCTAATCCCCACGCTGCCCGGTGTCATCATCAATGTTATGAAACTCGATTTGACCAGCATAAACCCTTATAAACCCTCATCGGTCGTTATCAACCTTATCGAACACGATCCGACCCTTACGAACTATTATCGGTCCTTATCAACCTGGATGTCCAGCTAAGCTGTTACAAAACCACCACTACAATTGCTGAGGGAGCATGCAATGTTTATTCATGGATCGGACGCTTGCTTTGCACTTGTTCTTTATTGAAACGTGTGCTGTTCTGTGTATTGTATGGGTGATCTGAATGAATGTATGCGCTGTTCGCTTCACTTTGCTGAGCGCTTGTAGCCTCTGCCTTACGTGGTTATGAGCCATTGCATTCGTCTTACGTGACGGACGGACAAATTTCTCATTTGGTAGGCATAGAAATGCTTATGCATTTAAAACTAAAACGGGATGGTTTATTAAACGAGACGAAGCTGCTGATTTTCGCTGTAACACGGGGACTATCTTTTCCTCTTTATTTCGTTCCGTCACGCGCACTATAGATCATGAGTTTCTCCTTTCAATTTGTTTTTACACTGATAATATTCAAACCTTCGCATTGTCGGCACATTGCACTAAACACACGTAACACACATAACAAATTAAGTAAACACCTGACAAGTAACACGTAAACACACGTAACAAGTGCTCTAGTTGGCGATGTCCTTTTGTCTCAAAAATTTGCCTAATACTAACTCTGTCTAAGCACCTTATCTTTCTAAATACCAAATGAAACACTTTACCATGCACCGAAACTTGAGAAAAATGGGGGCGCGCAACCAGGCTTCGCGCTTGGATGGCACTCCATAAAGCCATTTGGCCCGCTCCTTCTTGCAGAATCTAATACCATCATGTTTCCTTATACGTCATGGAGCAAATATGCATCACAGCTGCACATTCGTGTCCATTTTTGACATGGTCCGCAAGCTCTTTCCCATCAATTCCACGGCGGACGAATCTTTTGCCCCTGTAGAGATGCTTTGCCGCATAGTAGCCAAACAAAAGCGCCCCAGGAAAAAAATTCAGCCAGCGGATTAAAACCAAACTGGACCTACATATATAGAGAGACCTAAAGTATGTGCCACTAGAGTGCAATTAGCGGATGAGTTTTTACTGTGCTGCAAACTACATTTTAAAAATCGCCCCATGCATTTTCAATGGGTCTACAAAAGTGCCCCAGGAAAAAAATCCAGCCAGTGCAATTAGACTACAATCGACATATACCGTGAGAACGTTGTCGGGATGTAGTGCCTAAAGTGCAAATCGCAAAAAACGAGCCATTGCTGAGTAATCGATTTTTAAAAAATGCTTCCCATAGAGTTACGCCAACCGCATCGCCCCAGGGTCGGCTTCGCCGCAGTAGTCGATGTCCCAGATTGCTGGACTTGTCCAAGTGAACTGCAGTTAAAGCAAGCAAAAAAATAATATGCCTTTTGGTGAGAATTAAATATTTTCGCTGTGCATGATCAGCTATGGAAATAGTGCTGTGTTCACCTCTCTGAAAGTATTTCGGGGTTATCACCCATTACGTGTATATGTGCTAAGGTTTCGAAATTATTTGCATTTATAACCCTGAACTTACATAAAGCACTTAATTGTGCCCTCAAATTAGCTTACTTAATCTTTATTCACCCGAAGAATTTATTCGGTACTTCAATTTGATGCACCCATAAAATATTTCAACGGCGATTTGTTCAGGATTACGACAGTGCTATTTGTTTGGCGCTGCATAAGTGCAACAAAAGTGTAACACAAGTTAAACTCAATCGCTCACAGTAGCAATCGCCTAAATTTATTATTTGCTTGATTCACGCGCTGGGATGTCTCCGTAAAAACAGGGATACCGCCAGTTTCGGCGGTATCGGTGGTATCGGCGGTATCGCGCGCCATCTGAAAATGTAGAATGTCGGTGCCACAGTCCTACAAGCACACCCAGAATTAGTCCTCCGCATTTCTTTGACGTTGCGATTGCCTTTGTTGCGTCCACTTTTGTCATTTTATAACACAAAGGTATGTCTATATAACCTCTCCAAACAATTTTCGTTGAGCCAAGATAACATTTGTTTATTTCTCTATTTTTCAGATGACACTGTATATCGATTCGGTGAGTGCTTTTTCTGCGCTTCTGCGTTATGGGGCACAATTCAGCATCTTTAATAACGCCATATGCAAGCGCGAAAGCTAGAGTAGTGTATTCAGGCTTTCATGTCGCCCTTGTCTTCGACGCAGCACACAGCCCTTGCCACCGTAAGGTCGTGTAGGAGAAAAGGGGGTGCTTAAGAATGTGGGTTCTTGGTGTCTCACAGGAGACCAACCACCGCGGGTTCGAGCTTAGCGAGTCACAGGGCCGCATCAGCCGTTGCCTCCAGCACCGCTCGCGCGCGAGCTCAGAGGTCGCAAGGGGCTACCGAGCGACGCACGCAAAAACACAGTAAAGCCCTGAGTTGACGGAAACCGTTTACTAAAACCGTCGGCAGCAGCACTGCACAAACGCCCGCGCGATGGGGAGCCAAAGGGGTCCCGCACCAAGGCGAAAATACAATAACAGGCGCCTATAGTACGTTGCGGCGAGAGCACAGGCTCAAGCTGGGACACGCCGCTAGGAAAAGTCCCGGCGGCTATGCTACTTGCTCTGGCGATAACCAATGGGTCAACTCACGAGAGCATGGGCAATATCCTTAGGCTTAGGCTTTCGGCAAGTGCGGCTCGGCGGGGTACGACCTCGCGCGAGTGCTAATGGCACCGCTCGTCGGCTTAGCGTCGGGAAAAGGATCAGCACAAAGTACGCGCTCCCCGCACGGGCAAAGGCACCGTGCGCGAGCTCCAGTCCTAGTCATAAAGGTGTCGGCGGACGAAAGGAAAGCATGAACGTACCCTGCGCTTGTCCCGGAGAGAACACAGAGGCACGCTACGCCGCTAGCAGCCGAAACGCGGCCGCCTCGTGACGTCAGCGCCCCGCCCTCAGCGCAACCCACCGCATGCGCAGCGCCACCGCAGGAACCGGTTACGCGGAGGACGGGGGAAAACCGGGCAGGCAGGAAAAGGTAAAACCCCTGCAATGGCGCCGGCGAAACCCTCAATCCCCACAAGATTAGCATGAGAATTCTTTCGCATCAACACGGTTCATAGTTGACAACGAGCAGCGGCAAGTATATACGCGCAAACGCAGAGGTCCCTAAGCTACGGCCCGCTGGCCGAGATCCCGCCCGCAAATCTCTGCTACCGACCTGCGGTCTGTTCATGGCTATCACAATGGTGCTCGTCCGGCACATTCACAGGTTTGCACAGCAAGCGCCTCTTAACCGCTACACTGATAAGAAAAAAAAAACATGCAGATACCACGCAATGTGAGAAACGGGGTACCCGAAGCTTTCATGAGCTAGCAAAACCAAAATGGCGCATTAAGAAGACAGGCGAAGTATGCCGAAGTATGCCACTTTATGACGAGAAACTCGCGGCAAATTTTGGCGACGAACGCGTCCGGTGACTTCTCTCTTCACCGTCAGTTAAAATATGCGCGCACTCATTTTTATTGCGATATGACGTATATGGACCCTCCGGCCGTAGTTACGGAATACTCGCCAGGGTTACTTAGTGGCTATGGTGTTGGGCTGCTAAGCACGAGGTCGCGGGATCGAATCCCGGCCACGGCAGCCGCATCTCAATGGCGGCCAAATACGATAACGCCCGTGTACTTTAATTTAGGTGCACGTTCAAGAACCCCAGGTCGTCCAAATTATTCTGGAGTTCCCCACTACAGCGTGCCTCATAATCAAGTCGCGGCTTTGACACGAAAAACCCTGCAATTTTACTTTTTTAAATTTCCGCCGTTGTCGTCACCGTTAGGTTCCGTGTAAAGTCTATAGTACAAAATATTAAGGGATGTTGTTCTGTCTTTGGCATGCATCCGTGGCCTAATGGCTAGAGCATCGCTGTTCTGTGCTGACGAAACCGTGTTCAAAATCAGTCATCGAACATGTAATTACTTAGTTTTTATTGAGCGACTACTGCCACTCGGCGTCAATTCGCACATGTGGAATGCGCTCGCCAACAAATCGATAGCGTTTAGAAACACACTAAACGTACTTTCTTTGCTTATTCCGCGGGACGAGGCTAAAGAAGCTTCGCGTATAAAAATAGAAAAAAAAAGAGCGACAGAAAAGAAATATTTGAGTCGACGTCGTTCAGTCGATGTACTTAACTATACAGAACTCTGGCAAGTGCGTTGTTTTTCACGAATTTTGGCCATTGCTTGCAGTGTGCAAGTGGGTTGACATACCGAGATAGCGGTTGTGATAAAATAATAACATGCACGGGAACATAACTCCGGTCAGCGTTTTTTTTAATTTTTATTTTTGTCGCCGGTGGACGAATACATTCCCAGGATGAACAGCGTTACGTAAAGGAGAGTGCGTCGCTTCAGTGGAGCACCCCACTATGCTTTATGAAACGTGAGAGTTTCGCGGAGTGAAAAAACGCATGGCAGACTGGCGTTTTTGCATTTCGCCCGAATCGAAATGCGGCCGCCATGGCCGGGATTTGATCGCGCGCATTCGGGCTCGAATTTTTTTATCTATTCCACTGAATTTAGTTTTCGCGGTTCGTCATTTGGTTGAAGAACACCCCGCTTAGGTTATCCAAATAATCGGCCCCTTTTGAACGATCCATCGCGACTGCGCTGGATGCCAATAAAACCGGCCCATGGTCAGTTTAACTGAATTTCTTGCAGGCTGTAGTCATATCACGGTTTCGAATAATCGCAGAACATTATTCAGTAGCAGGGCGCAGCTCTTAGGCGGCCGTTGCTGCGGCGACCGTCAGCGCCACTCGTAAACGAGCGAACATGCACAGCGAAAGATGAGAGCAAACGCTGTGCGCAGCGGGGGATGAAAGAAAGCGGCGAGAACGACGAGGCGCGATGAAGAAAGCGGAGAGGAGGTGCAGCGTAACCATGAGACGGAAAGCGGAGAAGGTATGCGAAAGCGTGAGAAGAAAAGCGTAGTGCGGCGACGTGGCTATGAGATGGCGCCAGAGTAGCGCACGTCGTCCACAAGCACTCTCGGCAAAAATGCTCAGGCACTGCTCGTCTGGTGGGTCTGTGGGCGGCGGCTTTTGTGAATCGCGCCCACACGTCACCCATGCGCTGTTTCTCGAGATCTCCAGATTAGCGACGTAGTCGCGCCATGCTTCGCTCCATTTGCTACGTGCTGCACGAGACCAATTGTCCGCGCCAGCCAATATATGGCCAAATGAAAACACGTGTAACACGAAAACACGAAATTTCAGCGGCGCTGAAATTTCGCATTAGGGAGTATCGTATTCGTATGTGAACTTTTTGGTTTACATTACACTCACGGCAAAGCGCGAAGAGCACATTAATGATAGAGAGTTAGTACTGAGTGGATAGCACTGGTTGGAGCGGTAACAGAAGCGGTAAGGCGGTGACGGTATGCCGAAACGAACTCTCAGCGGGTGGTACTTGGTTGGCGAGCTTTCGTCTAAGCATGACCCACGGAAATGTTCGAGACTCACTCCATGTACTATACTCGTGAACAATGGTAACCCTAATGAGATTGAAAAAGGTCTCGGTCACGCTCTGCAGTGCAGATTAAAAAATAAAATCTGAATTTTTACGCGCCGAAACGGCGATAATATTATAATCCACGCCTGTTGTGGGGGACTCCGGACTAATTTTGACCCCCTGGGTTTCTGTAGGTGCGCCCAACGCATGGTACACTAGCGTTCTTGCACTTCGCCCGCATCGAAATGTGGCCGCCGTCGCCGCTATTCAATCCCGCGCTCTCCGCCTTACCAGTGCAACGCCAAATCCGACTGACCAAGCCGGGTCAGTGCAGGTTTTACAAGCTTTACATAAACATTCTGTGGCTGTGCTTTGTGACGCACAAGCCTCATTTAACAGGTTGGTGAAATACAGCCCTCGGTGCCGCTCGTAATAACTCTGGCAACCATCAGGAACTGAAAGGCCACTAGCAGAATTATTGGCATGTAATAAAAGTATAAAAATAGCATCGGCTACGAAGGCTTTAACGCCTTCTGTGCTGTCTTTCGAAATATGAAACAACCCTTTCAGAAGTCGCCTGTCAAAACCAAAATACTCCATTTCTCTGTATTGGCGATTTTTATTTATTTTTGTATTCGTAAACACGGCCCTCATACAACGACAGACCTATACTACCGGCCACTAGATGAGCTTGTAGACCCTTGTGCTAGCGTACGGCTTCCAGCAGAAGTGTCCAAGGTATCATAGCTCTGGGACGATTTGATTACTTATTGTTCCTACATTTCCTACTTGCACGTATTGAACGGATTGGAATAAGTTAGCGGGTTAGAATGCGTGAGCCTGTAGAGCTATATTCATACATCAAATGAAATGAAGTCTTTATTGATCTTAAATAATTGCAATGGTTGCATCGCACAGCTAAACAAGCAAGACTAATCCGACGAAAGCTTCGCCACGTACAGTATGGTCCAATCTTAAAAATGCATTGCAGCATTATTACGAATTGATCAAAATATGTTGCTAATAATGGTGCGTTAGACAGACATCTACAAAGGATTTCAGTATAGTCGGCAGGCGTTTCACATACATCTGTAATTGATGACAAAATGTCGTTTTCCCTGTTACAGTGGGCCTTACCCTACATCGGAATTTTGTGGACAGTAGCAGATGCAAATTAATATTCAAAACAATGTATAAAACTTATCTTGAAGAGACAGAGAGAAAAAGACGCACTGATGGAAAAAAAAGCACATGAGCGACATACTCCAGTGCATGTGTCAATAAGCCTGATGTTAATATTTTTGTTCTCACTCTACGAACCGGAATTATAGCTGTTGTTCGTTTCGGAAGCGAATAACTTCCCTCCAGGGATATTAGAAAGAAGTGTCCGCCTAGTCTATTATTCATTTCTGAAATCCTCTCTCATTTTATTCCTCCACGAGCTGTGGAAGAAAGTTCTCGCGCAGAGCTGCCACCATATTTGGTTTATTACAGGGCGAGAACGATATCCAAATCCACACTGTCCGGAAGTTTGACGCAATGCAAAAGGTGACTTCAAGGCACAGCGTTCCTATTGCAAACCTGCAACCATGGAAGTACTACGTCGTGAGCCTCGAAGGATGTTCCGCAGAAAAGTGCAGCGACGCCGTCAACGCAACCTTTACCACGCCACCTGCAAGTAAGCATATGCATGACCACGTCGAAGTGAGCAAGGTTATCACTAGACCTATTGAAAATTTAGCATGAAATAATTGCGTACGTGCATGAAAAAAAAGAAAAGAATCATCGCTGATGACACTTGTAGGTTACTTTTGTGCTCCTGTAGCCGTTGTCATGTCAATATAACGAGCCGTCTCCGCTTCCATCACTGCCTTTATGCACACTATATGTACCGCTGTCAACCAATCAGCAACAGTAATCAATGACTATCTGTTTTCTGTCATTAAGCATTTAAATTATTTTACAGAAATCTGTGGTCGGATATTGTGCCATTCGATCAGAAACTCTGAAGATGTACGGAATGGCGTGAAGAGTTAGGGTGACCGCTCGCAGTTGGTAGGGTGCAACACAAAAGCGTCACTAACTGACACAGACACAAAACCAAGTGCCCGATCAACTTACAATAATACCTAAAGACAAAGCGTGTATATTTCAATGTGGTCTGACCAAGAATGAACGCAATGAAACATATTTGCAACTACTTTTTTGCTTCAGCGTGCCCATCTATGCGACCGTTGCGCCCACCATGGTCCAGAACACGCTAATCCATCCAGCCCCCATTTTTCACCGGGGTCACATGTTAAATGAGAATTATCCTACTGGAAGAAAACGCAAGCAGGAAGGCTCCTGGATCACGGCACTAAATGTATGACACGCATACGATAAAGTGACATTGTTCTATCGCACAGATGATAATCGATGCAATAATTAGGGGTCTGCCATAATTTGTAAGTTTGGCCCCACATTTCCGCAGGTTTGTCTGTGCACGAAAGGGACGAGCTGACTCGCAACATGCGAGCTGTCCGTCTTTATTCGTTTAAAGAAAATATATTGTGAGCGCATTAGCTATTTTTTGTCCTCTACTTGAAAATTAGCATTCGGAATGTTTACCTTGCTTAGCAGAATCGCTGGCCGTTGCCAAATATTTCTTTTACTTTCATCTCACCCCGTTATTCTTAACAGGAATTCCGAGTCCCACGTTGACAAATGTTGAATCTACAAGCCCCAGTACCTTCGAAATCACCTGGCAATTCTCCCAGAACGATACTCGTCTCTACGACGGTTTCCGAGTGCGATACTGCCCAAGTAATGCTGACTCGTGTTTTCTGGTTCAGACCAAAGAAAAACAATTGACAGTGCATGGTCTGGCTCCTCAGACAACCTGCCAAATCTACGTGGAAGCAAAGTGCAAGAGCTTAGATGGAAAGCCTCTGCTGGGATCTGAAGCCACAGCTTCAGTTACTACGTGGAGTGACCGTAAGTAGCTCATCCGCTCTGTCTACCGATCTTTGTGCCCGTATTATAAAAAAACAACAACGTACTCACGCTAAATATGTTCATGTGAGAAACTGTGGCCAATCATGATGTTGGATATATTATTAAAAGAGGTGGCCAGCTATGAACAAACAGCAGTTAGGTACGATAAGTTTATTGAATTCTACACGAATAGTTTTGTAATGGAGTGCTGGCATAAAATTACCACAACTAACTGGCAGTCATCGGGAGGAGAAGGCACACGGAAACGCATACGTCGGCGATACGTTGAGCTGAATGTTGCAAGCAACGCGGGGTATTTTACTGTGAGCGTTTGCAAACGAGGCATCTGCCATTAATAGAGCTTTATGAGCACCTAACCAACAGTGCATACGACAGGCATTACTAAATCTTGACTGGGCGCTTACCAATGTCGTTGAAAAAAAGTGTACAATCATTCCATTCTTCTGGTGCTAGCATATAGGGCCGAAACTTGCAGGATAAGAAAGATGCTCGCGAACAAGTTAAGGACCTCGCAAAGAGCGATGGAACGAAAAATGTTATACTTGATACTAAGAGACAGAAAGAGAGCGTTGTGGATCATAGAGCAAACGCGGATAGCCGTTTTTCTAGTTGACATTATTATATAAAATGGAGCTTTGTAGGCCATGTAATGCGTAGGGTAGTTAACCGGTGGACCAGTATAGTTACAGAATGGGTGCCAAGGGAAGAGAAGTGCAGTCGAGGACGGCAGAAATTACGTGGGGTGATGAAACTAGGAAATTTGCAGGCGCAAGCTGGAATCAGCTAGTGTAAAACAGAGGTAATTGGAGATCGCAAGGAGAGGCCTTCGTCCTGCAGTGGACATAAAAATAGGCTGATGATGATGACGATGATAAAGTAACAGTGTAACTGGGGAGCACTTGTAGCGTTATATGAAAACGGCATACGTGCACTGTTAAACAAAATCCTTTCATATTACGGTATAACAACCTGCAAACTCTTGATGCCACGAAGTTCCCGTAATGATACATGATACTACTGCAGCCGTAGTTACCAACCAATATTACCAATGCCGTAACTCATGCAACTGCTTTTGAAGCCCCCGTGTACCAATTCCATACCACAATCCAAAACCTCTGAAGCCGTACTTATTTACCAACATTACAAATGCCATACCGCAAAAAACTACATTAAAGCCGTAGTACCTCCCAACGTTGCCGACGCGGTACCACTAACGAAAACTTTTAAAGCCGTAATTACCTACAGACATTGTCAATGCCTCTCAACGGGTAAACGGTTATATAAAAGTAACATGTAGGTTCAGGGTCGGAACCGCAACTGGCACATGAGGGATCTCACCTGTGAGAAATTGTGACTGTAATGACACCGTAATGAATTTGTATGGTTTCTGTGCTGTAGAGTAGCTTTCATAATTAATGTAAACATCATAAAAGAATGCAATTTAAGTAGACTGAACAAAAGGAATCACAACACCAGGGATTGCTACAGGTGTTCGTGTGTGACTTCTTTCCTCCTGTCTTGCTCAGCATTCCTAATTGTTGTAGCCATCTGTTACGTAGTCTAATTAAAGCGGAACTCATACAGTCAAGAGTCCATTAGAAAATAAAGATGTTAGCCAGAATAAGGAACAAAACCACATTTTTGGTTCTTGTATAGAAATTAGGAGCTCAACTTTTGTTGGTTAGTTTTCTCATTTTCTGCCAAACACCACTAAATGTGTTTCATGCAATAATAATTGATACTCCATAAAGGTTACATGAATACTCAGGATAGTCTTTGAAAAAAACACAAGAAGGTCAATTTTCAATTGTGTACTTGAAGAATATGAATATGAACTGTTTGTATATGCATATTTGTGCCTGCATTCTTAACAGGCATAATCAGTGATGAACAAACAAATCTTTGTTCTTATATATGCAAGAAATGATGTGTTATGATAACGTTCAGCTTGAAATTGCCAAATCTCAGCAAAGAAATAGTCATATTTTCAATTTAACACGATGCAGAAGTGAAAGATGGCATATTTTTCTGATGGAGAAGTCAAAATCAGTGTAATAAAAATAAAACCCCAAGGACACTAGTCCAATAAATCTGCCTTGTGTTTATTTACTTGAGTAATATTGTGTACAGGCAATGCTATCTGTGCAATAAGGGTAAGGGAGAATAAGCACACCAGTACATGTCACTGTAACTTGTAGATACAGCTTGCAAAGTATACTGCCTAGTCTCACATGCTTCCTTCAGATGATCATTACCTGCTTTTTGTTGTTAAGCTGTATAAATGGCAGGCCATAACAGACAAGGTAATACCATGCAGTGTTACCTTCAACTGTTACCTTGGCCAGTCTTGGCTAGAAGAAACTTTTACAGAAAAAAAGTTGAGGGCTCCCAACTGTAGCACACATTTTACAACCGGTAGGTCACCTACTGCAACTACTTTTGAAGCCCTTGTGTTCCTTAACATAACCAATGCCGTACCACAATACAATACCTCTGAAGCCGTACTTATTTACCAACATTACAAATGCCGTACCGCGAAAAACTACATTACCAACTGGGAGGTACTACACCTCCCAACGTTGCTGACGCCGTGTTCCTTAACATTACCTTGTATGAATAGGCTTCATCCATAAAGCTTCGGTTAGAGCTAGTTGGTACATCGTATTGTAAGCCTTGTTCTTAGTGGTATATAGCACATGTTATAAAAAGCAAGGCGAATAAACAAGCTAATAAAGTCTATCTATTCCAATACATAGCTGTGTTCCGTGTTAGCATAGTGGAATACCCACTATTTGCTGTGTTCCAATAATTTATTTATTCATCAAACACCCCCGTCAGAGTGGGCTTCTGTTCGATAAAGCAAAATGTCTTCTATAGTGGCCTTGAAATGGTGCAGT
The DNA here is from genome assembly GCF_013339745.2 of Dermacentor silvarum. Classification (NCBI taxonomy): domain Eukaryota; kingdom Metazoa; phylum Arthropoda; class Arachnida; order Ixodida; family Ixodidae; genus Dermacentor; species Dermacentor silvarum. The sequence goes on from NC_051154.1 coordinate 443,688,498, forward strand.
TTGATCGGCGGCCGTCTGAACGAAAGACTTGAGGTACAAAGAAGTGTGTGCAGGCCGCAGATACATGGTCTTTTACTGGATGCGCAATGGCTCAGTAGCAATGTACAGGCGACATAGCAGTTAAGAGAGGAATAACTCGAAATACAAAAAAAAACTTTGTGTCTTATTTCTAAGTCGTGAAAGTCTGTAAGGACATGCTACTGTAGTATAAATACTCGTTATAAACAAATAGAGCTGCAGAGCTTTGAATAGATTCGAGGGTCCCAGACTGGACTGGAACATTTTTTTATCGTACTTTTGTCGAATATGCTAATAGTTTTACAGAAAGTGGTGCGAGTATCCAGGAAAGATGCAAGTAATCAAGATCGCAGTTAGCTTCCTTGCTTATTTTAGTGCTAAAGCATTACTACCCTACCAAACTGGATTCTGCGCCTTTGTGGACAATTCCAGCGCAAACGCCCAGCAATTGTCCCGGGCGTTTGCGCTGGAATTTTCCCACCTTACAATAGGATGTACCAACTAGCTCCAACCGAAGTTTTATGAATGAAGCCTATTCATACAGCCCCGCGTAAAAAGAAAATATTGTGTACCTGACGGTGGAATGGAACCTCGGCCGTCAAGCGCAGCAGCCCGGTGCTCTAACCATTAGGCCGCGATGCTATGCATAATTCTCTCTTTCCAAAGCCAGTCAGTTCTTTGAACCACTAGACGTGTGCAGTGCACACCATGACACTTCGTCTTCTTTCTTTGTGACAGCTCGCACATCATGAAAATGAGCCACGCTCCTTATAAAATAAGCACGCGTGCCGTGCCACTTAGTCACTCCTCCCTTACGCCTCGCCTTGTGCGCAATGACATCCGCAGGCGTATGTGTGAAAAAAAGTCTAACAACGACATCACCACTGCAAAGCATTTAATTAGAAACGGGTCAAACAACGGCCTAGCATTGCCTAGTTTGGTGCAAGACAATGGCTGATTGGGTCCAACAAAATGTGCTTTCACGCCATATTGCGTGGCTGTCGCAGCCAAATCGTGTCATTTTATAAGAAGTTTTGAGCAAGAAAGATCATGGGTTAGATTGGTTCCTAGGAATGTAAAGGTATAAGATGGGTAAATTCTCGTTGTATTAATAATGTACTTAGAAGCGGGGTAAGACTAATGTTGGTGGAAACTGGAGAAGTTTAACAGACATTCACTGTCATTAACCAAGTGTTACACTGGTCTTGACTTCCATGCACAAAGTAAAGCCAATCAATGAGATGAACTTCAGTGACAAAAAAGGTGAAAGCTTGCTTTAGGCCACGCAAAGATCAAGACAAAGCGAAGTTGGCCAATTGATTGCGTCTCTTGGTTGTAGCTAGGTTACCTCGCTCTCTTTCTTTCTTTCTCTCGCTTTCTTTCTCTCTTACTTTCTCTCCCGCTCTTTTTTTTTCTCTATTTCTTTCTCTCTCTCGCTCTCTTTTTTTCTCTCTCTGGCCACGGCGGCAGCATTTCGATGGGGGCGAAATGCGAAAACACCCGTGTACTTAGACTTAGGTGCACGTTAAAGAACCCCAGGTGGTCGAAATTTCTGGCGTGACTACGGCGTGCCTCATAATCGGATCGTGGTTTTGGCACGTAAAACTCCATTATTTTTTTCTTTCTCTCTTCCAAATGAAGTTGTGTTTCAATCGTCCGTACAATGCAACCATAAGTTCCCATAAAAGCACGCTCTGAAAGCGTGGGTGTATAGCGCAATAATATGAGCACCAGGTGCGCTCATATTATTGCGCTGTATTATTGTAAATAGTTCATGTACATACAACATTTCATTCATTCTAATAAATACCATGTTCAAAAAAAGTGAGTGTATAGCGCAGTGGTAACGACGCTCGCCTGCGTATTGTGGGTACCCGTGTTCGAATCCTGCATTGCCAAGAACGTTCATTTTGTTTTATTTATTTATTAATGTCTCTCGCGCGGCGAGCGCAGACGCGCCAGGATTACGTCACGGTGCATGCGCAGTGGCGCGCAGTTGGCGGGAGCTCGATGGAGGCGTGTCTGAGGGGCGTCGCCTGGTTGACATGCCTACGGCGCGGCAGTTTCCTGCTACAGGCACAAACTACGGCTGGCTTAAAATGCGGAAGATGACGCTGGAGCCACTGCTGATGATGGTATATTCGTGGCACACGCACACATTATGGCTGGATTAAACTGGAAGAAGACGACGATGACGCTCGAGCCAATTTTGATGATGATGATACTTTTGTGGCACACGCACAAATCACGGCTGGCTTAAACAGCTTCGCTTTAAAATGCCGACAAAGAAATTTTGTTTCCAGCAGTCAACAGAACGCACATTTCCTGGGTCAATGAAGAAAATGAATGCTGACTTCCATCCCTCGTGAGGCTGCAAACTAACACTGCTCCCCTCCCCCTCCTTATATGTTGTCACCCTTGTTAAAAAAATGGTCTGCTTCCAGCCCTGCAGTGTATTACATACAATAATTTTTTGCAACTATCATCTTCTTAGGCATAATGCACTGTTGTATTGATGTCATGGAAAAATGCATCACAGCAGTATATTTTTGAATGGTCACTGCATAATATCCTAGCCATTTGCATAGTGTCTTTCCTGAGCAACCGGCACAAAATGAACTAAAGCAAGAAAATTGTACTAAGACTCAGTGCTGATAGCAGACAACGATTCATCATCAGCCAATTGTTTGTCTGCTGCCAGACAAAGGCCTCACCCAACTCGGTCAATCCACAGTGTTCCTTTAGTGCCATCAGCACCTAAATTATTCCTGTGAAGTTCTTAATCTCATGAGCCCATCTCAACCATTGGCAGCCCCTACTGTGCTTCACTTCCTTCGGTATCCATTCTGTTATACCCTGAAGGGCCAGTGGTTGTCAGTCTGGTGCATTACATCATCTGCTCACCTGCATCTGTTTCGCTTGATGACAACTACAATTTCACCAACTTCCATCTGTTCTCTAACCAAACCAGCTGTCTTCACTGCCGTATTATTTTTTCATTTCATTGCTCTCATTGCACATTCCTCAGTTTTGTTTCAACTTTCTTCGTTACCTTCAAAGTTACAAAACCATAGGTGAGAACTGGCAGAATACATTATGTACCTTTCGTTTCAGAGAAATTAGTAAACTGCTCTTCATCACTATGGCAGTGCCTGCCAAGTGCACCCCAGCCTATACATATTCGCCCACTAATTTCTTTTTTGCAAAATGGTTCTGCAGTCATTAGATGGCCAAGGTAAATGTACTCTCTTACAACTTCCCATATCGCCTGGCCTATCATGCATTGCTCTTACTTCCCAAAGCTATGAACATTAGTTCTTGTCACATTAATCTTGAAACCTACCCTTACGTTTTCTCTGTTACCCACTCATTCTTTACAACTCATTGCCCCATGGTGCTTAACAAAACAATATTATCGGGAAATTAAATTTATCATCGCAAAGGTTGTTACCAGAGTTTCATTACAAAGTTTACTGCTACATGCCTGCCAAGCTTTGCAAGAGTGCATATTATGGTAGACCAAGAACTCTTCAATGAAAAACAACACATGATTCGGCATATTATAATTTGGTAAGGCATACATATCGTGAAAGGCACCTTTTAAAATTTCTAATCTATTCTCCTGGAAGTGAAACAGGTCTAGTCAAATCCGTAGCAGAGTCTTGAAGTAGATAGCTTGGTCCACACACTCAACGATGTAAAGTAGTTTGACAGAGGCATAGCAATCAACAAGGTAGGGAGCAGCAATACTGCCAAGAAACATAAATTTATCTGAAATTCCTTGTTTCACACACTAAAATTTCTGAACAGTCTGTTTAAAATTTAAAGGTAAAAACGCATTTTACAAAGATAGAATTATAAAATTAATAATAACCCAGGCATGAAATTTACACAGGTCTGAGAGACATATATTGTGTCGGCACTGCATCACACAACCTGCTGACCTGTGAACTGTATTGTTCTCACTGGGAAGGGAGCCTTCTTTGATGGCTAGTCCACATATAACAACACTCAGTCATAATGATGGAATTGTAGTGCCCCCATTTACTACGATGCAAGAGGGAGCTCACAGCAAGAACAACGAAGAAATAAGGTAGTCGGGCGTAAGCTGCTGTTGTCAGCTCAGCAGCTTACGTGTCGGTCCTTTTTCCTTTCATGCTCCACAGTGGTGACCCAGATGTGAACATGACCAAACCTAGCAACAACGCTGCACAACAAGCATTCCCCGAGTCAAGCTCTCGCCTCCCCGATAACATAGTGCAATTTCAGCTATCATCCTTTTGGATGCAGAATCTCCAGGTGCCGTTTCTAGAGGCCGAAGCGCAATTCCACCTGTACCGGATCACTTCACAGACGACGCAGTACTACAAGGGGATCTCGTCACTATAACCAAAAGAAGTCAATGACCTCACCGACGTGCGCACTCAGCCTTTGGATGAAAAGCCGTACGATTGCCTCAAGGAAAAGAGCCTGGCGCATACCATAGCTTATGAATGCACTCACCTACAACAACTCTTGACCAGCAAAAACTTGGGGATAGACACCCTTCCCAAATGCTGCACCGGATGCGGCAAGTCTTGCGCGAAGGTAATCTCAACACCCATAGTGCTCTGCTCAAGGAACTTTTCCTTCAGCGCCTTCCCCAACCTGTTCGCCTCGTCCTTGCTGCCCCTGATTACATGATGCTAGACCACTCCTTCGGTTTCTGTCGTCGCAACTACGCCTCAGCCCTCATTGGTCACCCAGCTTGAAGCGTGCATTGATGACTTCACGGCTGCCATTTCTTCACTTGACGAGCCCAGACGACACCAGCGCTCTTAATATTCGCTTGGACTCATGGGTCCTTGCCGCAGATGGCAGCAAGCGGAATTCAAGAGCACTGGCGTCGTTTAGGCTCATGAAGTGAAGCAATGGGAGTCGTTAGGTCGTCAATGCGCGCTTCGAGCTGGGTGACCACTGAGGACTCAGGCATAGTCGAATTTTCCCGTTTTGTCAATACTGTTATAAGTGGATATCACAGCATAGACAAAGCAAATTAACCAACACCAACAGCCGGTTTTTTACCTAATTACAAACATTTGGAGTGCTTAAAATACAATTTTTGCTAGTTGCATTGAACTCTGCTAATTTTACTTCCATACAATTCAAAGTAGATGCGCATTTCTTTTTTTTCAATGGGCTCAGCTTTCATTTATGGATATTACTTTATACCACTTATAGAAGTGTTTCGCGTTGTTGAACGGTATTGACGTCATGTGCTTTTCTAGCCTAAGGTTGTGTGGTGTCTTGAAGAGAGTTGCTTTGTTACTGGAATTTGATTTTCTCTAAATGTCCCAAGAAGAAAGAGGCCCTTACCTCCGAAGAAATTCAAGGATTGCCCCTACATGTGCGGCATATTTGATGTTCAAGCAGTGTAGTCGAAAGCAAACAGGTACTTAATAGCCAGCTTAAAGCCGATGTTTGGTATTTTGAGCTCCCTATCCACAAACAGATGGCAGGTGCATTGAAAGATGGACTGATGTTGAAAAAAGGAGGCATTGAGAAATATACAATTTTATGTTGATACACGCTGAGCAGTCTTATTCATTTATTCTCCAGTGGTTAATAAGAAAGGAGTTGACCTGAACCAGGTTATTTCAGTAAAATCTGGCTGTATCATATTACAGGCACATCAGAAAATAGCTACTCTGAAAGGGGGTGTGTAAATAAAAGAAATTTAATACAACTGTTTAGTTAAAAGGCCTCGGAACATTGAAAATCCTCTCCAAGTTCCCATTTTTCTGCCCTCATCAACACTGGCACTCAGCTACCAGCCAAGAACGCTAACCTTTAAAGTCAGTTGAGGAAAGTGCTCATGCCTGTTGTACAGCGCTGCACACCAGCCACAGATGAAAGCACACCTATGGGCACTGCTCCTGTCAGTAATATGGTCATAAGGATACTGTTTTATTTGTCGCTCTTAAGCAGCGTCCCCATGATGTCATCCTTGGCCAGGACTTCTTGTCTGTCTACTGCACACTTATCAACCCTGCGAACGGTGCGCTTCAGGCTCAGCTTCCGCCTGAATCTGACATTGTTCGTTATCCCCTGAAACACCTGTGCTGCATTGATTTCGTTCGCTCACCGTCCCAAGCTGCAACCAAAGTCTCTTCGACGCTTTCTATTCTTGTAACAATATTCCGCTAGTTTAAAGACATTTCATGGTTCCTTTGATAAACTTTTATGGCAATTGAGTGCTTGAGCAATGTACCAGCGACATTAGGGTCAAGAAACTAAATGAGAAACCACATTATATCTTATTTATAAAGGTTATATTGTGTGAGGCAAATCCTCAAACCACCAAATGTTTAATTTTTGAGCTAGTTGGAGCACTAGGTTATAATTTTGGGGATGTGTTTCGCTAGATTATATAGATGTATCTTCATCGTATCCAGCGGACTCAATTGGCTTGCTCACTGACAATGCGAAGTTCAAACAAGGAGACCATATCGATGTTCTCGTGTTTGTCCTGAACCCCGTTACGTGATAAACAATGTACAGGTTATTTTGCTAAAGTCATTTCAAAATATTTTCGTGTACTGGAATTCACAGTGCATATATGCGTACAATAAAACACTGGCCAAGCCCTGCTACTCTTTCTATTATTCAGGCCACTTTGTACTAATCGTGCTTAACTGCAATGACGTTAAAGTAAACTGCAATGACGTTAAAGTTAACTGCTGTGTTAACCCTTTCTCTAAAGAGATTTTGGGCCAAAAATAATACAAAAAAACGATTTTCTTGCTTGCCTAAATAATTCTACGTATCTTGAAACAACCAAAAGATATCTCTAAAGACACTTTATTTGTAAGATACATGCAAAAAATATTTTTTATGTGCAGAGAAGGTTAGCTTTACTGCACTAGACAGCGGCGATTGTCAGACTTTCTTTAGTAATACCACGCACAGTTTCCATCCTCTGACACGGGTACCTTTATACCACGTGCGGCCGGGAAAACAAACCTAGGAGGCGGCAATGAGGGGCTCTTTACATCCATCGGCGTCCACTGCCTACACGTCGAGACGCTGTCGTCGTGAGAATTCGATGATTCCGAGAAGATATGCTGCTCAGTATTGTCGCTGCCACTCTCGGAGAAGAATCAAACTTCTTTACTGTCCGAGTCCGACAAAACGTCCGCAAAGAAACGTTATTTCCCCCTTTTTTCCGGGGCGGAGCCATTGTAGGCACATGCACCCACAGAGGAGGACGCCATTTTTAAATCCCAGTTGCCAGCTTCGAAACGTTTTTCGGCCAAGATGGACGCTTTGGGAGCTTTTTTTTATTTTTTTACGGCATCATCTGCTAGAGCAGAAGAGAACTAAGCGAAGCTCTTCAGGGTAGCTTGACAGCTGCAGTGCGCAAGCGCTCTTTTCAGCATGGACAAGCCCAGCTCGTCTTCGGTGGGAGCGGTGCAAACTGCATGGACGAGCTCCGCTCATCTACAGTAGGTAAAGGGTTCAACAATCACAAAATTCATAGATGCAGCATCATGTTATATATTGTTTAAATGATAGGAACAAAGTCTATCATGCAGCTTGTTTTGTGTAACCACGAAGGTGATCACTCAAGTCTCAGCTTTGTCAAGAGTACTTAGGTGTGAGAACCCTGTGCCCTCCACCTTGCTTCAGCATTAATGAATGAGCCGAAAGTATCTTCGTAAGTCACTGGTAGCGAACAGGGCTGGAAACTGGATGATGAATATCATCATCCTAACAAGGGTCTCCATTTCAAGTGCCAGCAACTGCTGCAGCAATGTCTACATCAAATGAATTTACTGCTGGCTGCACATTGTCATAATTAGTCACAAACAAGCACGCTCTCAACTCTGATGAAATGGCAGCTGAGAAAAGCGACAGCTCACAATTTGTTTCAACATATTCAGCTGAAACAAATACGAGTATAGCAACAAGTGCTTCAACATTACAAACTGCATCAAGCCTGCTCTGTGGAAACTTATTCATTTAGGAACATAACATAAACCAAAGAGCATGACAGGCAAGCCACAAACATGCCTAGTCATTTGTGCTGATTGATCTTAAGTTGCAATAAGCTAATCTAGCTTTCTGTAGAAGAAATGCATCACAGTCTGAGGTTTAACGTTTTTCGAGGTGCCATTTTTATATGCTTTGTTGCAATTATATCCATTTTTAGTTTGGTATCGACAATCGGACTGGTAAGCAGCTTTCAAACAAGTGAACACCTGTAATTGAGCCATTAAGTCGCCAGAGCGGTCGCAATAGGCATTAGATTGAGTACGGTGATTTTGTTAAGTAGCATTTGGTGACATGCACCATCTGGCCATTCAGAAACTTCCTCACGGCCTTTGCAGTACTTGCTTTTCTTCATGATGAACAGTGCATTTTGGGCTTTTGGGTATAGGACACATTTTAAAACATTGGTAAGTGATAAAAGGCTGAGAAAGCTCACAGAGTGTATCTATGAGTAGGAAAATTGGCCGGGTGTCAAGAAAATCACTTGTCATCTCTGTTGGTGCCTGAAACAAGAAAGAGTGCACCCACGCCTTAAAGTATTCACATATATATGTTAGTGAATGAAACACTTTTCTATACGTGAAATGTAGGTTAGTTCCAACTGAAACACATTTGCAGTAGATCTATCCTTAGTGCCTGTATTAGGAAACCTTATCAGTGAGACCAAAATTTTACTTTTTATAATCTATAAATGCATGTCTTATTTTTATAACCAAGAAGTGCATACGAGACAAGCAGCTTGCTTATTAGGTCTCTATTTTGTCTCTAGGCCTGTCTGTGTGCTGGAAATACAACACAATTGAGGAACAAAGCAAACATATCATAGAATGCCCCTGATCAGTTCAAAACAGAGCAGCATGCCCATCATACCTGCACTGCATTAGGAAACTGATCAGTTTGTGTGCTCAAATCCTTACAATTGTAAGCTTGACTTGTTTAGTTTGCCTAACGTTCATGAAGAGGCCCTTTGTGATATTCCTTGAGAATCGGTAGTAAAAATGTATTGAATAATTTGAGGTTAGAAAGATAACACTTGAACATAGTAGAACCTTGGAGGCCTACACCCAACTGAAAGAATGACATCACAAGTAACGAGAAATAACACCACCTTTTCTGCTTACATAAGTATCTATTGACTGTTTTTCCAGTTTGTCTTGAAAATTAAATTAAAATTAAATTATGGGGTTTTACGTGCCAAAACCAGTTCTGATTATGAGGCACGCCGTAGTGGGGGACTCCGGAAATTTAGACCACCTGGGGTTCTTTAACGTGCACCTAAATCTAAGTACACGGGTGTTTTCGCATTTCGCCCCCATCGAAATGCGGCCGCCGTGGCCGGGATTTGATCCCGTGACCTCGTGCTCCGCAGTCCAACACCATAGCCACTGAGCAACCACGGCGGGTGTCTTGAAAATTGAACCTTGTCAATAATATACAACATTAAGCCTGACAATTCCACTGCTTTGACAGTAGAAATATTTGCTGAATTACCGTGCTTCTAGTGATAGTCGCAGCAGAATGTTAAAAGGATGAAAAATCTAATGTGTTGGCACAGAGATACTTAGATTATTTTAGCTAATTTACATATGAAAACTACTATAAAACATAACTTCAGGCTGCACATTTTCCAGTAAACTCAAGCTAAAGCCAAAGAGAACTGTAAAGAAAGCAAAAATAATCAATATTTCACTTATGCTGTAGAAATAAATAAGACCACTAACCAATCACTCATTGCAAAAATTACACCCCAAGAATGGACTAAACCTTGCACACATGTGATTTGCATATATATTACAATCCATGCATGTTAACACTGACTCTTACTCATGCACTTGTATGACCTGGCTGAGATCATCTTTTAACTAGGACACCACTAGGGGTATAAGACTGACCAATGCAGCATCCTTGTCACCGAGACTAATCTCTGCTTGTATTATTTTTAAACTCCACTCCAGCACAGTGTCAATACCCGTGTTTCATGTAAGCAGCAGCGCTACATCTCTGGGTATGTTGCTCAGCCTTCCATTCAATCGCACTCCTGTAAGTCTAAAAAAAGCGATGCAGAGCACAAAATGCAATTATGAAACTGATATTTTTTACAAAAGGAAGAACCAAGAGCAGGGCACATTGGTGCATCATAGGAAAACTTGTAGAAATATCACCCTGTTATATTTATGCATGTTTTAGCACATGTGTGTTATCTGCATCAACACATGGTTTTACTGCATTGCATAAAATACATGGTTGAAAGTTTAATTGCTAATCAGCACCTGTGCATCTTTCTAACTATCTTTACTCTCTTCTGCGATGCTCCATGCATTCCGTTTCCTACAAAAACGCAAAAAGTCTAGTCCGGCTATCATTGACCAGTTCACAAGCTAGAGGGCCGGTTTGCAGACAGATCGTGGATATACTAAACCTATATTCTTGCGTCATCCAGACCTAAGGGGCTTTCTCTATGCTCTACACGTTCCAAACTCTGCCTGCTTCAGCAAAATTAAACTGCGCTGCATAAACGTATCGATATATACATGTTTTTGCATACAAGAATGCAAGACGCAATTTTCGCCGTACAACTTGAACTGCCTCATTTTACATGCTTCTTTCTTTTTAAGTATGCATGTGTGCGAAAAACTTCAAGTGTATGTAGATTCTAGAAATCCTGAAATTCTTTAGCTTATACGTACTACTGCATCTCTGTCTGGATACTGCTGATGTGCATTTAAATTGACTCCTTTACTCCTTTGCCTCCTTTGAAATATTATCACCATGCCCAAAAAAAGGAGGCAAATTCCTCTTTGCTCTTATATTGTCCATAAAGGTACTCTGAGCTGCTTCCAACTATATTGAAGCTAAAAGCTCACGCCAACGTCTGAAAATTTCAGTTAACGTTGCTCAGAATGCACTTCACAAGATATGAACAGTAAGAGTACTATTGTTATCCTGACGTTGCTGCAGTCTACTGCAGAACTACTTTATGCCAGTTATGGCACCCTCAATCGATTGCTGTCCTGTTGCACGAATGACGATATCCGCTGGCAACAGGCGGTTTCATTTATTTTAGTAGTTCTGAAATGCTGGACAATTGAGATATGTTGCACGTTTATTTTTCAATCGAGCACATCTTTTTAAGTAATCCTGAGCTGGTGCAAGTATTCTAAACTAATAAGGTTGTCTTTCTATCCCAAGGATCGTGTATTGAGGCCAAACCAGAAGTGCCACATGGGCCCGATTTCTGCATCGAATATCTGTAGTTAGAATTATTGTCAAGTGTGGCCAATTATCGACGATTTCTCTACAGGACATCGGTAAAAAAGCGTAGCTCGGACTGGAGGCACAATGCTAAAGAGACAGCGGAGCCAATGGGCACCTAGCTAGTCCTGGCTTTTGGGCTAGGCTAAGCACTACCAAGTCATCCCCAGCATCTTCAGGAATTTGTTGATTATTGATCGATTACCTATTGGCACTAGCAATGTATTGGCCACGTAATTGGGCTAGACTAAGCACTGCCAAGTCATCATCAGCATTTTCCCGAATTTATTGATTATTGATCGATTAGCTATCAATTAGCTATTGATTACTGCCTAAGCTTAAGTAGTCCCAACCATGCTTTGCTAGACTCAGGCTCAGCCTCTCTAGTTCACATGGGTATGTGCCATTGCGCTTGGACCCTTTCAGCACTACCGCCAGGATCGGCCCACATTTTCTATTCGCGGTTAACACATTACGCCCGGCTTAAACAGCTCCGCAGTAAGAGTGTCTCACGACCCGACTGAGGCAGTTCCTCGAGCCTATCTAGAAGGCAGCACTACAGGCCTCAGATCCGTTAACAAGCGAACGAGTGGCCAGATATGCCATACGTGTTTTCTACTGGTGCGCCAGCGTTGTGATCGAAAACACACACCGGCCGCGCCGCTGCTCAGGGCGTGTTCGACCCACGCACGAAAGGGATTCACCGGGTCATCTTCGCAGTCGCGATTCCAGCAAAATATTTTATCCGTGCCGACTGGCACGCGGCTACGAGTGGTGTTTTCGTCGCAGTAGCGCAGCCTTACAAGCGCCTCGCTTGCCGCCAGCGTTGGAAACGATGTGTGATGCCCCAACAAAATATAATCGTGCTGTGATAACCGCGGCTGACTTGCGAATTTCTCTCCAGCGTTGTCGAACGCGTCCTGAGCAGTGGAGCAGTGTAAGGCGCGGGTGGTATCTCTGGCCGCGCCTTTGCGCGTTATTATTAGAAGTTGTGAGGTATACGCAGGACAGATGAGCGCGTGGTCAATGCCGATACAAACTCGTGCAACGACACAGTATGCCAATCACCACCGCACAGGCACATTAACTACACATATCGGCTCTGTTAGCGGCTAGACGAAGTGACAAGCACCGGCCGGCGATTCGGCGACAAATTTTATATTCCCAGAGGCGATAGAGCAAGTTACGCCATTCAGTTGTATGCCAAGAAAGAATGGCGACAGCTAAACGTCACAAAAGCATTCGCATGAGACCCGGAAAGTCAATCTACAGCAAGGAAGCGTGCCATATGGAAAGGCAGGCGCATGCGCGGGTGGTGGATCATGCAGTGATTTCTAAAAGAACAGCTTTCTGACACAACGAAGAATTCAAGTTCATTGGAACTTACCGGGCAATTCTTCGACAGGAGCCGGTGAATGCACAGCGCTGCACGGCTGGTATTGCAGCAGCGAAAAACGCTGGAAATGATGAAACCCGGAACGAAACCGCCGCGGCTCGCAAACCCGAAACCACGACAGAAATTGGGCCTGCGGGCGCCTGGCGCTGTTCTTCCGTGCGGTGGTGTCGTCGGGCGTCATCGCGCAAGTTCCGAGCAAGAAGTTAGTTCGATTGAAGCTTTGATGCTGCATTACCGAAACGGATATAGGATCAGCCTCCTGGCAATCGCAGACAATAACGGTACTCACAACATCAGTCACACTAAACATAACTACTTATCATACCCCAAAATAAGATTCGTTGTGAAACGGCTTCGGAGCCATTGAAGCCCGTTACAGGACGCTGCACCTACGGCGTTCGCGCGGCTGCGGTCCCGTAGGATGTTCCTGTAATTTTACGGTTTTTTCAGCAGTCTGGGTGTATACGTTGTGGTAGTGGAAACGGAACATCCTTATTTCATAGGGAGAATTTATTTATTTATTCATCTATATTTACTTATCATACCTTACAGGCCCATTAAAGGGCATTCAGCAAGGGAGGTAACCTAATGGCAGAAAATACAATCAGATGAAATAAACACGCGAAGTGAATGACACAAGTATGGCCGAACGACTAAAAAATCAGCAGCCCTTCTCTTATCAAAAAAATGTGGGTAACCGAAGCTTGTCGTGTGTGTACCTGACTTACTACTTTTCCTTCCCTTTCCTACTGCTTTTCCTTCCCTTTCATATTTTTTGTCTACCTTTCCTTCTACTTTTCCTTCCCTTTCATGAAACTTCTCCTTCCGTTGCGTTGTACGATTATCTGCTCGTCGCTGTTGTCGCTTGCGTTCGATGTCTCGTGTTTGCTCAGCGGCGTGGTTAGCATCATTCGCTCGCCGTTGCCGCAAGTGATTCTTCGAAATGAAATTGCTGCAAAATTAAATCTGTCCGCCACGTAAGACAATTAATGGCTCATACCCCCTTAAGCAATGGCTCATACCTCCGTTACGGTGGCTAGATGGGTAGGTGTGCCGACCGGCGCGTCTGTAGCGTAGTTCACCACTTCTTCGCGTCATGACGCAAAATTGGCGCTGCGGTCAGTAGAACGGTTTCGCAGCGCGCGTCTTCTGCTACAGGGCGGCGAGCAAAACAAATAAAGCCCGTATTGGAATACTTGTATGTCGTCTGTTCGTGTCAGTTTCAAAGCTGAAGAGCTCCGCGTCTCTCGTACGGTTCGCAAGTTCGTAAGCGATGTGGAATGTTTCAGGTCGGAAAAATGACCAGCGAGATTAGCGGCTGCATTGCTCCATCAAAGAAGACCACCAAAGAGATTTACTGCTTCCCTCCGAACTGCAAGTCGGGTTCTAAATTTGTGAGAAAGACAGTGGAAATGTTCCGCTGTGTGACAGCGGAAATGTTCGCCCCGCGCTGCTCAGTAGCTTGCTCAGTATCGGCAAGCCGTACACCGAAAAGCGTATGTCGATGAGCTCCTCGACATCGGAAATTTTCAAGACGCACATGAGGTGCTCAGCGCCTGCCACATCGAGCACCGCTGCGCTGCTACAGGGAAAAGAAAAGTGACTCTAGGCTTATATTCTATATATCAGGCAGCTATATATATATATATATATATATATATATATATATAGCAATTAAGGAAGTTCCTGCAAAGAACCAAGTTCTCCGATTGCTCAGGGACATTACTGAATTCAACAGAATGAGTAGGTCAGGGCTGTTGTTCTCTTTTGAAACACTAAAAAAACTGGTAGCATCGCTCGAAGACGCATTCAAGCTGTGCTTCAGTTTAAAGGAGTTATGATGGAACAGTATCGCTGACTTAATTGCATCCTTTCTGCAGCTGAATCCTCAGAATTTGATCGACTGTGAGCGCCACAAGAAAGAGCTCACAAACGATGTTGGGAAGTTATATTCAATTACGCACCTTTACTTTCTTGTCAAGGGTAAGAACATGGTGCGCGAAAGCAACAGGGAGAAGAAGAATCACCTGAAGCGAAGGCGTGTGCTGTGAATAATGTTATGATGTGGTGGACCAACGTTGCGACCTTGATGGCGCTAGGCTATTTATGTTGGTGCGTGTGCTGACTCAAGTTATGAGAGCGTTTCTTGTATTTTAAATATATTCGAGAATCTAGCCCAAGACGTATTGCTTTATTTTATTGCAACCAAACAGTGAACCATATGCACTTACCAACACAATCCGTCTCGTAACAATTTAAATACCGTAACTGAGGCAGCAATTTATAAACAGAATAGCTGGATATAACGAAATTGAAACATTAGAACTTACTAAATATTACGTAAACACGTTTGCATATGCCGTATAAAACGACTGCAGTATTGTTTTATCCATGGAAAAAATGCATCTACGTATTTAATGCAATGGGCTGGAGCGCCGCGTTTATACCAATAAATGTGACCAATCGCCAAGCTAGAAAATTGACTTCATTATATCGTGCCTTCTGAGTAGACGACAGTAACAAATTCCCCAATCTGGCTTTGCTACACTGCTCAAAACGGCATTGTATAACGCGTACTTCAAAGCGAGAGCAGAGGCTGCGATACTATCAAGCGCGCTGCTCGTCTACACAGCGCAGCCGACGTTGCGCGCAGCTCAGCCGTTATACTGTCCGCAGCGCCACTTCTGCGTCATGATGCGGAGAAGTGGGGAACTACGCTCGGTCGGCACACCTACCCATCTAGCCAGCGTACCTTCGTAAACGCAACCTCCCCATTAGAACGACAGAAGAGAAGTGAAATTCTACGCTGGAATGATGAGCGGCAACGGAGCCAGCCATCAAAGAAGACGACGATGAAGAAGTCTGGAGCAGCGGCACGAGCGCGTGGCGGGCACCAGCATGAGCGCAGCCCGAGGGGCGCCAACCAGCCAGCTGCGGAAGAAGACGACGACACGTGAGCCAATGCTGATGATGACCGCTTTCAGCGGAAACAGAACACAAGTGAGCCAATAAAGCTTAACCTAAAAGGTAGCAGATAGAAAAGAAGGATCATGGTACCTAGAATTGTCAATTTAGTGGGAAATGATAACTCACAGGGCACCCTGATCACGAGAAAAAAATTTACAGAAGAAAAAAATTGGGTTGGAGTGCATACGGCCGGCATTGCCAAATCCTGACTGGGAGATTATCACTGTCGCTGAAAAGAAAAGTGTACAATCATTGCATTCTACTGGTGCTAACATATGGGGAAGAAACTTGGAAGTTAACAAAGAAGTTAGAGAACAAGTTAAGGACCGCACAAAGATCGATGGAACGAAAAATCTTAGGACTAACGTTAAGAGACAGGAAGAGAGCGGGGTGGATCAGAGAACAAACGGGTATAGCTGATATTCTAGTTCACATTCAGCGGAAGAAATGGAGCTGGGCGTGCGATGTAATAAGTAGGATCGATAACCGATGGACCATTAGGGTTACAGAATGGATACCAAGAGAAGGGAAGCGCAGTCGATGTCGGCAGAAAAGCAGATGGGATGATGAAGATAGGAAATTTGCAGGCGCAAGTTGGAATACGCTAGCGCAAGACAGGGGTAATCGGGAATCGCAAGGAGAGGCCTTCGTCATGCAGTGGACATAAATACAGGCTGCTGATGAAGATTATAACGCAGTTAGAAAACGCGGGCAGAATCTACAAAACGCAAGAAAAGCAGCAGTGACACATTAATATAGAAATTGTTAGCCATACAGCGCATGTAGAAAGAGAAGGAAAATAAGAGGTGAAAGGATGACAGGTTAACCAGTTTAACTGTCCGGTTTTCTACTTTGCACAGGGGAATGTGGTAAGAGCAGAAAATATGAGAAAAGCAGAGAAGATAAAAAAACGCATCAGTTCGCACACGATATAGTTTTCCGATCAGCCCTGTTTCCTTTAAAAACCACACTAGTGCTTTTAAAGCAGTTCGGGTCGACGTCGGCTGACACCAAGGTCCAAGAATTCTGGCTTCTGTAAGGGGGCAGTTTTCAGTATCGCAGAGCGTGGTGCTTAGGAAAGTGGACCAAATCCTTTCTTCTGCCAATTTCTTTTTATTTCTGCGCCAAAGAGTTTTGACAAAAAATACAATTGTGAAAAATCAAAAACCAAAATACAAAAAAAAACTGAAATGTGTGCTTTTAAAGATTTTGAGCTTTTTAGACAGCCGAACCATAACTGATGCCACGCAAAACTGTAAGCAGAACAGCCATATCCATGCCTCCTCTGATTATTTGCATTTTTCCGGGGAGCGGGGGGGGGGGGGGCGCCGACCCACTTTTCGAACTGAACCCCACCCATATATATATATATATATATATATATATATTGGGTTGTTCACTGAATTGACGGTCTTATATGAGTAGTTGCACGAACTGGTAGTGAGACACACTTCAATTTCACAGCCTGAGCTCCCTCGCACCGCCAAGACACTGGCGTCTCTAGGATGACTCATGCGAGAAGCGGATTCGGTCAAACGTGCACGTTAGGGAGATGTGTGTGTTTCGTGCGTATGAAGTCACATAAATGCACATCTATGAAAAAACCAAAGAAACGCCCTGTGAAAGTTTTAATGCCGAATGTACAATCAAGAAACCTTTTCCTGGCGAAATGTCAGTTGAGAAGATAAGACCTAACATATTTGTACAAAAATTACACGATATATAAAAATTTATGAACACATCTTATGACTCGAATTATCAGCCTAAAACAATGTGATTCCATAACGCAATAGTTTCATTACTTCTCAAAGCATACCTTAAGCCATTGGTTTCATTTATTTCCCGGAAGCGGAATAAAGGATTATAGAGTAATAAGTTATCAGGCACACAAATAAACAAACATATGAAGAAAAAAAATTAATAAGACACATCGATATCTTAAAAGTGCGAGAGGACTCGATAGCCAGTAGAAACAGCGTGGATTGCGTTATTCAGCAGCTAGTACAGCGTATGACGAATAAAAAATAACAAGGAAAATGCACAGGTCGACTAGGGAGTTTTACAAATAGCGCAACCAAGCGTCTTTGCGTACCCAAATCGCCTCACCCTGCTTGCGCTGTTATGTACTCCATTTTTGTTCCTTTCTATAGCATTTTGCGTTGTTTTCTAAGCCAGGTACTTTGCTTTGACTTGTAAGGTGGCGCCTTTCTCTTTCATATTAAAGACATCAGTTCTGTCTCATGCGATGATTTCATCACCAGTGAAAAAGTGTTCATTCGGGTACTTGATCTGAAAATGAAGTAGTCGGCAATCTTATGAAAATTGATTTTGCGGGAGAGTTCTTTGTGGGCGTGCAATGTTGCCAGGAAGTTCGAACGTGCTTATGCAGTCGTCAACTGCAAGTACATTTTCAGTCGCCGAAGACAAGAAAAGGACCTCTCGGATGTGCTCGACGACATCGGTGTGGTCAATTAATTTCATTTAGCCTAGCGATTTCCGGCAAAAGGTTTCGCAGGTGTTCACCCTGCCCCCCGAAAACACGTGCACGACTTTTGCTGGCTTACAATGTCAATCAGCATATCTCTGTGCAAAATCAGGTGTCCTCGTTCAAGGTCGTCAACGTAGAACTTTGTTGTATATGCTTCGTCTTCCTTCCCTATGGAGAGCTGCTCAGTGTGTGAAATATGCTGCCGCATCCCAGATGGATCATCATCATCATCATCATCAGCCTATATTTATGTCCACTGCAGGACGAAGGCCTCTCCCTGCGATCTCCAATTACCCCTGTCTTGCGCTAGCGTATTCCAACTTGCTCCTGCGAATTTCCTAACTTCATCATCCCACCTGGTTTTCTGCCGTACTCGACTGCGCTTCCCTTCTCTTGGTATTCATTCTGTAACCCTAATGGTCCACCGGTATCCATCCCAGATGGATACCTGTTGCTTAACGAAGAGAGCATGGTGTCAAGTACTTCGTAGAACCTCTGGCTGTAGATTTCACTTGCTGATGTGAACACGTGAGCTGAGGAACCTTCTTGATAGCGGCGTGGAGTCTACTTTGGCCCAGCAGCTAGAACACACGGGTCATCAACTTCTACTTTTCATTTGTCTGCCATACATACGCGGGTTACGTGCTTTATTTTGGAGGTTATGTGCGCCGGGTTCAAGCTTGGGCAATTCGAGATGGCTGGTCCCTTCGCGTGCGCTGTCTCCCCGCGCGCCTAGTGTTATGTTTCCGTTTGTGCTTATAAGGTGGAAAATACGCTTCCTTTTCAGTATCAGACAGGCCCTGGCAAAGTACCGATAAGGGACGTGCCCACTGTTGGCTTTGTCGTCAGTACTCATGATTTGTTTGTAGCCGGTGCACATTGCGACGTCGGCAGCCGCGGTAGAGGCGAGCTCTACGCATGTTTTCTGTTTCTCGTTTTATTGAGATCGCAATTGTATCGACACTCCAGGTAACTTTTCGCAGACGTCGTCGTCATGATATTCCATATAAAGTATAAAAGTCATATGAATGAGTGACCCATACACTGTGGGTGCGAGAAAAAAAAACACTTAACAGTGAGGCGAAAAGGGTGGCGGATTGATGGGCGTTATCTTCCCACGCACTCAATATTCGGGTAAGTTAAAGGCACATCGGGAGGAGAACGCGCGTCTTCTCCTCTAACCCCGCAGTAATTGCGAATGACTGTGCGCGGTTGACGCTTAGGTGACCCGCATGCCGCATATAATGTTTGGTAATCATTGGCGGGTGCAATGATGAGGGCGAGCTGGGATGGCGGCTAACTTAATGCGCGCTGTCATCCTTTCCAGGGTGGAAGAAGAAGCCGCTGACTAGGGCGGACGTGGAAAGATCGGCTACCGCTTTCGTTAATATTTTCGGTCTGTTTTGGTGTCACCTATCGCTGACATGCACGCCATTCGTCACAGTTTCTTCTGAGGACTTCCTTCGGTGAGTGGCCCTTGTGCGGAAATTTGTGTCGAACACGCCGCGGCGAAGCTAGGCGCGGGTAGGCTTAGGCCTAACGAAGAGGGGCATTATGCCCGAAGTAGAAATGGTGGTAGGAGAGGACATCTCCGAAGAAGCCAACAGCCCAGGCTGGACGACAGCGTTGGGCAAGTACAAGAAAGCTCGGCAAAAAACACCAGTTTCAACGAGCAAGAAATTATACGTGGGCTCGAAGGGCGGCTGCCGCACGGCTGCCCCGCAAGGCGTGATGCAACGTCTTGCAGTCTCGTCGAGGCTCCCTAGACTACCGAGGGAGCAGATAAGAATTATTGTCCGCCCAAGGGACGGGTTGAACATCAAGAAAATAAGCCAAATCAGGCTGGCTCAAGCCTTGGCCATGGCGGCTGCACTAGCCTCCACAGAAACCGAGGGCGACATAGTCTGCCCTAATTTCACTTAAAACGTTCTCGTCGTCTCCACCCCGGAGAAGAAGAACGCCTCTGCTTATGCAGGGATCCGGCAAATCCGCATAAGCGAAGGACTATACAAGGTGGCTGCATACATCGCGGCCCCAGACAACACCTGTAAAGGCGTCATACGAGGGGTCGACGCAGACATCAGCGAGACCCAACTCCAGCGCATTATCGTCTACCACCGTAACCCGAAGGCTCTGGAAATCAAACGCATCAAGAACACCACAACAGCGGTCGTCCTCTTCGACGGCATAAAAGTGACTAACGATGTCATGTGCGGCGTCAGCCTTCTGCGCTGCACGCTCTACAAACGCCAAACCGAGGTGTGCTACGCGTGTGGCGGTTTGGGACATCGTGCGGACATCTGCCCCAACCCCACCAATAATAATTGCTGAGGCTGCGGACTAGCCTCCCCACCCGATGACCACCAGTGTTCGCCGGAGTGCGCCCTCTGCGGGGCCCCGCATCTTACGGCGGACAAAACGTGTAAGCAGCGCTTTCAAGTCCCATACGCCATACGAAGATGTCGGTGGCACCGCAAGCGCGCAAAGAACAAGCCCCAGCAGCAACAGCTGGCCAAGCAAAACCGGCCACGTGACTCCAGCGTGGCGGAAGCCCCCAGGAGGGAGCGCTCCGTCACGCCAACTGGTCGACAACGCAGCCTCTCCAGAGGGCGCTCTCGTTTCCGAGGGCGCT
Source organism: Dermacentor silvarum (assembly GCF_013339745.2). Taxonomy (NCBI): domain Eukaryota; kingdom Metazoa; phylum Arthropoda; class Arachnida; order Ixodida; family Ixodidae; genus Dermacentor; species Dermacentor silvarum. Next base: position 443,709,282 of record NC_051154.1, read on the forward strand.
CTACCTCCCGGGTGCTGATCCAGGAAACGCCCACCTGGGTCGATCGTGTCAAGCCAAAGCAGACGACGCCGGCTCCAAAGGTAACGCAGGTAGCACTGCCGGAGCATAAAGTATATCCCAGAGTCACTGAACTCATGCAAGAGAACGCTAGACTCAAAGCAGAAATGCAGCAGATGAGGGCCGACTTTGAGTCGCTCCGTAATTCTTACACCTCGTAAGCCGAGAAGCAACAGGTGCCCCCATCAGGGAAGCCACAGGCGCGCTCGAGTGAACGTAGGGCCACGCCCCCAGAGGGGGACGCTGACTATATGAAAACCGAGTCCAATAACAAAGGCTTAGAAAGCATGCGGCGGGCAATTCAGCAGCTCATTGAAAGCGTGATTACCCTACTTAAAAGGATGGCGTCTCTGGAAAGTGGACAGGCCGCGTTTGGTACGGCTAGACAGCCTTCGAGAGAGCCCAGTCGAGCACCTTTACTCGCAAGCGCCTCCCTCGTCAACAATACGGTGGAATGGCCAATCCAAGCAATCACCATGGCGGTCAATTCCAATAAGCTGATTGTGTGGCCGTAGAACTGCGCCAGTTTCCAACGGCGCAAAGCTCCGTTACAGCAATTCGTTTCATCAGAGGCGGTCAAAGCGCACGTAATTCTTTCACAAGAAACTCTCGATGACACGCCTGCCTTCCCGGGATACCAGGTCGTATCGGTACGGGAGGAGGGCAAGCGAAGCTTAGCAACCTTGGTCGCACGGAAGTGCTCCTTTGAAGTACACAAATTACCACTTGGCAAAACCAGGTTGGAGATCATTATGGTCGAAATTATCCCTAACAATTGGCTTAAGAGCTGTGTGTTCCTTTCAAACATACAAAGTGCGCCATCGGATCTACGTTAGGCATTCGCCACGATCATGACAAAGGCGGTGGCCTTGACCAAGGGGGCCCCCATAGTGATAGCGGGTGACTTCAATGCACCCTACAATACGGTGGAATGGCCAATCCAAGCAATCATCATGGCGGTCAATTCCAATAAGCTGATTGTGTGGCCGTAGAACTGCGCCAGTTTCCAACGGCGCAAAGCTCCGTTACAGAAATTCGTTTCGTCAGAGGCGGTCAAAGCGCACGTAATTCTTTCACAAGAAACTCTCGATGACACGCCTGCCTTCCCGGGATACCAGGTCGTATCGGTACGGGAGGAGGGCAAGCGAGGCTTAGCAACCTTGGTCGCACGGAAGTGCTCCTTTGAAGTACACAAATTACCACTTGGCAAAACCAGGTTGGAGATCATTATGGTCGAAATTATCCCTAACAATTGGCTTAAGAGCTGTGTGTTCCTTTCAAACATACACAGTTCGCCATCGGATCTACGTTAGGCATTCGCCACGATCATGACAAAGGCGGTGGCCTTGACCAAGGGGGCCCCCATAGTGATAGCGGGTGACTTCAATGCACCCTACGATGCCTGGGGATACCCCCGCAACGCCACCCAGGGCAATGTCCTTGTCCAGGCAGTTTCTGACTGCTCACTGGAATTGATTACGGATCCTCAATACCAGACGCGAATCGGCACGTCGGTAGTCCGAGACACCACTCCGGACCTGGCGTTCGTCAAGAACGCCCCCGGAGAAGGATGGCAAAATTTCCAAAAGAATCTGGGTAGCGACCACTTCATTGTGGAGATTACCCTAACAATTAGCACAGCCCCTACCAGGGAACTTAAAGTGACGGACTAGGATGCCTTCCGGAAATTGCGGGAGGCGGAACAGACCGACTACAATAATCTCGAGAGTCTGTTCACAAGCTGCGACCAAGGTGGTTAAGACCGACCTAAAAGTTAATAGGATGGAGGCGTGCCTTGCGCACCTCCTAGAAACCAAAAACTCCATCCTTACCCGCTGGAGAACGCACAGACTCTACCGCCGACTTCGCAAGTAAATTGCGGAGCTCAATTGTGCAATAGAAACTCATTCCGTCGAACTGTCTAAACAACAATACAACGAAGTGTGTTCCTCGGTGGATGATCAGATGAGAGCGGGGGAAAATTGGAACCTCCTCAAACACTTACTCGACGATACGCAAAGCAAAAGCAATCAAAGACTAGCCAATAATCGCATACTACACAATCAAAAGGCGGCCGGAATATTTAAACACGTCCTCCTGCAAGAGTTGGCCGAAACGTATCTCCCGCTGGGCTCCTCCGGTGACGGGGATTGTAAGCCTGCTGCTAGAAAAGCGCTAGTTCTTTAATTGCTTCTCGGAGGGCTCAAGATGGTTGTTTTTCTTCAACCTGGCATCGCGGAACGAAAAGGCTAGCGTTTTGTCAATGATCGTTGCTTTACCAGCGAAATACAATGGGAGGATTAAGTGCCAATGGTGGGCGCGAGTCGCGGCGACGGTGCCGAGATTAGGCAGAGGCGCAGCTCATGACATGCCAATTATACCTGACACGTGGTGAAGCGGGTACAGCCGGCTGGCACTGAGCAAACGCAGAGGGTGCGTGACGAAGCCATTAGCACCCAAGAGTACACAAAGCGACCTAAAGAAGAGGTAATATCGGTGCTTCGTCACGTACATCGCGTGCAGTCGCCCCTACAGCAAAAGCATAGATGTCCGTGACTGTCGCTGGCTCCTGCTGTGCGCATGCCGCGCGTGTAATGGGCACGGAAAGCGTGAACGCAGTACTCGGGCACCTTTCCCATTGTAACCGTTCTTGCATTGCGTTTCGGGGACCGTTGCCAATTGACCATCGTGAAAAGGTTCTCCAGCAAGCATTTACTGAATAGGGTACGTAAGCCCAAAGTGTTGTTTGACAGCTTTCATGGACGTATGACCCGCAGCTACTACGCTATCAGTTTTTCTAATAAGTGCGAGCGGGGAAGGGGTCACACCAAAGGTCAATCACTTTGGCTGGCAGGTGCTGCCTGCTTGTTAGGATTTTATTGAACTCATTGTGCTGGGCGCTGTAGCTTTGCGTGGGAGCACGCATGCTATGCATCTGTCACCCCCCCCCCTTTCTTGGAACGTCGTTTTTATTTGGATGTTGTTTTGAGGGAGAGGGAGAAAGACACCATCAAAGGTGATAGAGAAAAGGGCGCTTAGGAGAAGCGCAATACTGGAAGCGCCGGTGAACAATATGATCCTAGCACGGGATTCGTGATTGGTGCGTCGGCGGACCACTCATTGCCACTCGGTGGCGATTGGGTGGTAAATGCTTGAGGCGGGGCACCGGAGGGTAGAAAACGTGGCCCCGTTGCCCCGTCCAAGCGTGCTGGACAAACTACGGTGCAATGCACCATCGACTATGTCGATATAGGGTCGCCCTATGTGTACCAGTTCCGCCTTGTATCTGTAAATTCTTGTAAATAGTTGTAAATAGGAAGTATGTTTTTTTCTCGTCATCTCTCTGTCTACTTCAACCCAGCGAACCCGTCGCCGCTATCGTTAGCGGAGTGTCGTACCACTCCTCTACGCCCAAGTAGAGGAGTGGTACGACAAGAACCTGAACTTTACTGGGATTATCCACGTTCACGGGGGGGGGGGGGCAGTGGGGGAGCTCGACGCCTCCTTCACAGAATCCGAAATCTTGGAGGTGCTGCAAACGCCCAACGGTCGCTCTGCACCGGGCCCGGATGGCATCTACAATAAGCTCCTCCGAAACTTGGACGGACATTCAGTAACGTTGATGACCGAGAAAGTCAATCAAATCTGGGAAACGGGCCTCGTCTCCGATTCCTGGAAGACAGCCTCAGTGGTGCTCATCCCGAAACCAGGCAACTCTTGCGCCGGAGAACATGCGGCCCATCTCGCTCACGGCCTGTGTGGGAAAGGTGGCCGAACATGCCATTCACACCAGTATATCTAAGCACATAGAAACTAATGAGTTATTCCGTCACAACATGGTCGGCTTTCTGCAGGCACTCTCCACACAGGACGTCATGCTACTTCATCATCTTCAGCCTATATTTTATGTCCACTGCAGGACGAAGGCCTCTCCCTGCGATCTCCAATTACCCCTGTCTTGCGCTAGCGTATTCTAACTTGCGCCTGCAAATTTCCTAACTTCGTCAGCCCATCTGGTTTTCTGCCGTCCTCGACTGCGCTTCCCTTCTCTTGGTATCCATTCTGTAACCCTAATGGTCCACCGGTTATCCATCCTAAGCATTACATGGCCTGTCCAGCTCCATTTCTTGCGCTTAATATCAACTAGAATATCGGCTATCCCAGTTTGTTCTCTGATCCACACCACTGTCTTCCTGCCTCTTAACGTTAGTCCTAAGATTTTTCGTTCCATATCTCTTTGTGGGGTCCTTAACTTGTTCTCGCGCTTCTTTGTTGACCTCCAAGTTTCTGCCCCATATGTTAGCAGCGGTAGAATGCAATGATTGTACACTTTTCTTTTCAGCGACAGTGGTAAGCTCCCAGTCAGGATTTGGCAATGCCTACCGTATGCACTCCAACCCAATTTTAATCCTGTGTTAATTTCTTTCTCATGATCAGGGTCCCCTGCGAGTAATTGACCTAGATAAACGTACTCCTTTACAGACTCTAGAGGCTGACTGGCGATCCTGAATTCTTGTTCCCTTGCCAGGCTATTGAACATTATCTTTGTCTTCTGCATATTCATCTTCAACCCAATTCTTGCACTTTCTCGATTTAGGTACTCAGTCATTTGCTGTAATTCGTCTCCATTGTTGCTGAATAGGACAATGTCATCTGCAAACCGAAGGTTGCTGAGATATTCGCCGTTGATCCACACTCCTAAGCCTTCTCAGTCTAAGAACTTGAATGCTTCTTCTAAGCATGCAGTGAATAGCATTGGAGAAATTGTGTCTCCTTGCCTGGCCCCTTTCTTGATAGGTAACTTTCTACTTTTCTTGTGGAGAATCAAGGTAGCTGTGCAATCCTTGTAGATGGATGGATGGATGGATGAATAACTTTATTAGTGTCCTTTAGGGCGCGTGCTAGCGCGCAGCGGGCCGCTCCCACGTCGGGACAGAAAGGCCGAGCCTCTCCGCCGCGTCGCGGGCCCGTTGGACAGCCCATAACTGTTCTTCGAGGTTGGGGCTGCGTAGAACCGCATCCCAACGTGAAGAACTGTTGCTTTCATCGCCGCGTAACGCGGGACACCGCCAGAGCATGTGAGGTAAGCTCGCTAAGTCATTGCATAGTGCACATGTGTTTGTTGTCTGAATTTCGGGGTACATTTTGTGAAGAAGTAGGGGGTTTGGGTATGCCCCCGTCTGTAGAAGCCTTAGTGTTAAAGCCTGAGGTCTATTGAGTTTACAATGCGGGAGGGGGTAGATCCTACGAGCCAAGTAAAAATGCTTAGTAATTTCGTTGTACGAGATAGGAGAGTCCCGATAGTCAGTACCCCCATAGTCATGCTGCCCGGTGGTACTCGTAGCTACGCGGTTGATAATTCCTCGCGCAGCATTGTGTGCCGACTCATTGAGGTTGGGCGGGGCACCCTCGATCTGTCCCATGTGGGCTGGAAACCAGATCACTGTGTGTGGCTTGATCTGCTTGCTTCCTAGTATCCCTAGGGCCAGCTCGGATATGGTTCCTTTGGCAAATGCCCGAACGGCTGATCTCGAGTCACTGTAGATTGATGTCCTCTTGTCGTCCAATAAGGCCATCGCTATTGCAGCCTGCTCTGCGGTCTCAGAGGACGTCGTCCGAATCGAGATTGCGTTCGTTATTTTACCTTCATGGTCTACGGTAACCGCAGCGAAGGCCTGTCCGTCGGCGTAGCGAGCTGCGTCTACAAAACTGTTCTCCGAAGCCCGTTCCCGAGCCTTTTCCAGGAGGGCCTTCGCGCGCGCCCGACGTCTTCCCACGTTGTGTTCCGGATGGACGTTTCGTGGGATCGGGGCGACAGTGATGCGGTCCCGCTGCTCTCGAGGGATGCTGCAGAACTTTGTTTTGACTACTGTGGGGGGAACGCCCAGCTCCTGCAGGATGTGTCTTCCAGCTTGTGTGGTAGATGTAGATCCTTGTAGATGTTCGCAAAGATATTCACGTATGCCGCCTGTACTCCTTGATTACGCAATGCCTCTATGACTGCTGGTATCTCTACTGAATCAAATGCCTTTTCATAATCTATGAAAGCCATATAGAGAGGTTGAGTGTACTCTGCAGATTTCTTGATTACTTGATTGATGACATGGATATGATCCATCGTAGAATATCCCTTCCTGAAGCCAGCCTGTTCTCTTGGTTGGCTGAAGTCAAGTGTTGCCCTGATTCTATTAGAAATTATCTTAGTGAATATTTTATACAATACTGAAAGCAAGCTAATGGGTCTGTAATTCTTCAATTCTTTAACGTCTGCCCTTGTTATGGATTAGTATAATGTTGGCGTTCTTCGAGCTCTCTGGTACACTTGAAGTTGAAGTTGTGAGGCATTGTGTATAAAGGTCCGCAAGCTTTTCAAGCTTCCATCTTTGATTAAATCTACTGTTATTCCATCCTCTCCAGCAGCTTTTCCCCTGGTCATGTCTTTCAAGGCCCTTCTAACTCCATCGCTAGTTATAGAAGGAGCCTCTGTATCCTGTTCTTCACTACTTCGAATTAAAGTAGCTTGGCTGCTCTGGGAACTGTACAGTTCAGTACAGAATTCTTCCGCTGCTTTTACTATGTCATCTAAATTGCTGATGATATTTCCATGCTTATCTTTCAGTGCATACATCTTGCCTTGTCCTATGCCAAGCTTCCTTCTTACTTATTTAATGCTGCGTCCATATTTTACGGCTTCCTCGATCTTTCCCACTTTATAATTTCGAATATCGCTTACTTTCTTCTTGTTGATCAGTTTTGACAGTTCAGCGAATTCTATCTGATCTCTTGAGTTGGACATTTTCATGTATTGTCGTTTCTTTATTAGATGCTTTGTTTCCTGGGAGAGTTTACCTACTGGTTGCCTTGGTGCCTTACCTCCCACTTCAATTGCTGCTTCTGTGATCAGCCTAGTTACGGTTTCATTCATTACCTCTATGTTGTCGTTATCTTCCTTTTCTAGAGCTGCATATTTGTTTGCGAGCACCAGCCTGAATTGGTCTGCTTTTACCCTTACTGCCTTTAGGTTGGCCTGTTTCTTCTTGACTAAGTTCACTCTTTCTCTCTTCAAATTGAGAGAAATCCTAGACCTTACTAACCTATGGTCACTGCACTTGACCTTACCTAACACTTCTACATCCTGCACTTTTGGATCGGCAGAGAGTATAAAATCTATTTCATTCCTTGTTCCTCCATTAGGGCTTTTCCAGGTCCACTTCCTGTTGCTGCGCTTCCTGTAGAAGGTATTCATTATTCGGAGCCCATTCCTTTCCGCGAATTCTACTAACATCTCTCCTCTTGCATTCCTAGAATCGATGCCGTAGTTGCCAATTGCTTGCTCACCATCCTGCTTTTTTCCCACTTTTGCATTTAAGTCGCCCATGACTACAGTATACTGAGTTTGTACCTTTCTCATTGCTAATTCAATATCTTCATAAAACTGTTCTATTTCTTCATCATCGTGGCTAGAGGTTGGGGCATAGGCTTGTACCACCTTCATTTTGTGCCTTCTATTCAGCTTTATTACGGCGACTGCTACCCTCTCATTAATGCTGTAGAATTCATCAATGTTGCCCGCTATGTTGTTATGGACTAGAAATCCAACCCCGGATTCTCTCTTATCTGGAAGACCTCTGTAGCAGAGGACGTGGCCGTTGGTCAGCACTGTGTAAGCCTCACCAGTTCTTCTAACCTCACTAAGGCCAATAATATCCCAGGCAATTCCTGATAATTCTTCAAATAGTCCTGCTAGGCTAGCCTCACTTTAGAGGGTGCGCGTGTTGAACGTTGCCAGGTTCAGTTTCCATGGCGGCCTGTCAGGACCCAGAGATTCTTAGCACGCTCTGCCACGTAGGAGGTCTGACCGCCGCCTTGGTCAGGTGCTCCGCAGCCACTGGGGACTGAGGGCCATGGGTAAATTGTCGGAGTCATGAGGGAGATAGTGGCGGAATACTGCACCAGGGAGGCCAATTCCTGTTCTAGTGAGGGAGTGACTTTGATGAAGCTTAGTGGGCCTTGCTAGTTTGGTTGCACCTGAACTAGTATAGCCCCACTAGCTCTCGGCAATATATTTTTTCTTGCCGGTGTCAGGCACCACTCCATGCCTGAAAATGTGGTGGACTGGAGTAGGATTCGAACTTACGACCTTCAGATTTGAAGCCGGGTATTCTACCTCTGCTCCACGCCACCACGTCATGCTACTTATAAAGAGGCAAATCCTTGATGATGACGCTAGAGACACTAGGGGCATCCTGGCTCTAGACTTGTCCAAGGCTTTTGATAACATCTGGCACCGGTTCGTGCTAGACGCGATCTCAGACCTGGGCCTCGGGCCACGATTTCATGCGTACGTTAGCTCCTACCCTCAGGGATCGCAAGGCCACTGTCAAAATAATGCAGGTCAAATTCAAGGAATTTACATTCGGAGCGAGAGGCACTCCGCAAGGGGCGGTCATCTCTCCCCTACTGTTTAAAATCGCCATGAAGGGATTCTCGGAAAGACTGGCCACAGTAAGAGGAACGGGTCACGCCCTCTACGCGGATGATATTACCTTGTTGTGCATGGGAGGGTATGACGCTGCAGTTGAGAGTGCACTCCAAGAGGCGCTCGACATTATAGAACTCTCCCTACTAGACACGGGCCTTTGTCACCAACCAAGTCCGACCTTCGATTTTATAGGTCCACCCGACTGGGGGTTAGGTGCTCAACACCCTTAGATCAAGTTCCCATAGCCCTCTATACGAGGGACGGACAACAAATCCCCAGAGTGGATACCATCTGGGTCCTCGGACTCATTTTGGAATCGCCCAGGGGCAACTCACAGACGATAGCCCGCGTCACCAACAAGACGCAGAACATGCTTAGGCTTATCCTCAGGGTCTGGAACCTCCGGGGGGGGGGGGGTTAAGTGAGAGCTATCTCCTCAGACTGTACCACGCGTTTCTTATGAGTTACGTTAACTATGTGGCTTCCGCGTTGCGCCGCTAAACGGGAAGAGGTCAAAATCTACGCCCTCATGCGCAAAAGCATCAAGCGCGTGCTGGATTTACCACTCACTACTCGCACCGAGCGTCTCATTCAACTAGGCATGCACAACACCCATCAGAGGTGATCGAGGCCCAATGAGTGGCCCAAATAATACGACTCTCATCATCACGAGCGGGAGACGCATCCTCGAATCCGTTGAATGCGGTCACCAGGAATTCACGGAGCGCAACGCGACCCTATCACCCATGGTCCGAGATACGTTCAAGGTAGATCACCTGCCACGTAACGTCCACCCTCAATACAATGTAAAGCACCAAGTAGCCCGGGCTCGTTCCCTATTAAAAGTGGCTGCGGCCACTCCGAGTCTTGCATGTTTCGTTGACGCCGCCCAGTACGGGCGCTCTGATCACTATGTCGTAGTTTCGGTTGATTCCAATGGCACTCTCAATAACTCAGCATCTGTGCGGAAGGTTTCTGCAACAGTAGCCGAGCAGGCTGCTGTAGCTATAGCACTGAAGGACCCTCTACGTCCCCATATCTTTACAGACTCTAGGTCTACAGTCCGAGCGTTTGCCTCTGGCTCCATCTCAAAGGAGGCGACAGCCATCCTCCGCACCAAGGGGGCTGGTGGTTTTCATATCATCAAATGGTTCCCGGCTCATATGGGTCTCAACATGCACTCTGAGGTTGTTAAGGCTATGAGTTGGCCCATGACTATGCGCGAGGTCTTACACACCGCGGTGGTTCCGGTAGACTCACGGGCGGCGACTTAGGACTGTACAGGGATTAGCTCCTCACATTCCATCAAGTCTTGGCACATTATCAACTTGCTCGGCGGGCCTTTCCGCTACCACATCCTAAACTCGCTAGACCACAATCGTCGGCCTTTTGCATGCTCCAAACGGGGTCGTTCCCCTCAAGGGGTCGATTTAGTCACTTCGCGCCTAATTTAGAACCCCGACTGTGGGGAGGCGTACTGCTCTTTATCTCATATGCTCTGGCATATGAGATACCCAACTCATCGCTTACCACTCTAACGGACTGGGAGGTGGCCCTTAAGAGCGGCGACCTCTCAAAGCCACCATGGGCTGTCGAGAGGGCCTGCGACAGGGCGGAGGACCGCGATCTTGCGACCCCGACTTGGGTGCGGCCCGCGACGGCCACGGGTACTCCCTGAAAAGGGAGTTACCCTAAAGCGGTTCCTCAGGACCACCAAAAAAGTTCTTTGTCGGTCTATCTATCCTTCCCAGGCTGTCTTTCCGCGCCCCTAGTGTTGCAGATTGCCTTGTCCATGTTAAGTGTCAGGGGTAATTAGGGATCGCTGATAGAGGCCGCCCTGTAGTGGGCATAAAAAAGGGGGAAATTCGCTGTTGAACGCAATTGCTTCGAGGTTGGATTTTTAAAGAATATTCGCTGTCAAGTTGGGGGTGCGGCCCTTACACAGGTGCGGCCCCTACACAAACTTAGACGGTAGGAATCTTCCTTCGTGTGATTGTCTTAGGCTTCGCTATCCCTAATACTGCCTCTCCTTTCCGGTAAAACTGCAGCCTTTGTTTTTTAAAGCGAAGCATTATATGGCTTGGCAAAGCGAAAAAACGTCTGCTAGAAGCCTGTCCACAGAAAACTATCATCATCAGCATTGGCTCGAGCGTCATCGTCTTCTTCTGCCGCTGGCTCATCACCCCCCCCCCCCCCTCGAGTTGCGCTCGTGCTCGTGCCACTGCTCCCGCGTTCGTCGTCATCGTTTTCTTCCCCAGCTGGCTGCGTTGCCGATTATCATTCCAGCGTAGAATTTCACTTCTCTTCTGTCGTCTTAATGAGGAGGATGCGTTTACGGGGGTATGAGTCATTTCTTCAGGGGGTATGAGCCATTCATTGTCTTAAGTAACGGACAGATTTAATTTTCCAGCAATTTAAATTCGAAGAATCGCAAGCGGCAGTGGCGGGCGACTGCTGCTAACCTCGCCGCCCAGGAAACTCGAGACAGCGAGCGCAAGCGACAACGGCGGACTGCGGACATACCGTAGTGACGTCGTTCTCTCCGTCGCAGCCGAACGTGTGTGTAACCTCATTAAGAAACACAAAGACGTAACCAATAATTGAAAAATACTTTTTATACTGTCGGGATTAACCCAGGGATAAACACCGGGGCCACACATTTCAGCTTCGCTGGTTAACCATCTGTACGGAGTGCTTGGGCGGTCAGTTGCTCTTTTTTTGTCAGTCTGATTAAAAGCGCTGCTGCGCATGACTGCTATTGATTCTGATTTCGAGTGAATCTGGCTTGGCCTCAATTTGGTTACTGAGTGAAATATATATATGTATGACCTCCGCATGCAAGTTGCCATGTTTCATCCCTAATAAACGCTGTACATTAATATTAGAATTATTAGATGAGTCGTTAGCATTGCCCACTGCAAAGAGAAGCAATGGTGAGACATGTCATTCTCGTGCATTTAACACAACGTTGATAAAAGACTCTGCTCAAGGGGCTGTGAAGTCTGCAGGTTTTTTTTCAGCGTCAAAAAAGCGCGGAAAGCAATTTGAAGCGAGTTGAACGTCCAGCAACATAGGCTATCCCTACCATTAGAAATAATTGTTAGTTGGCTGCCTCCTCCAATTTAAAAATACAATCCAATTGCCAGGATTTCCAGAAATAAAGTGAAAGTATGAATAAAAGCCGTACACGTCCGCGACAACAATGATGCTGTAAGCGTTGAGTCACGAAAACATTATAAGTGAAAAGGTAGAGGCAACTCAAAAGAAACCATAAATGACGTGCGTTACTGAACTCTGGTTATTGCCATTTTAAAGGGGGGGGGGTTGGCTTCGACATTGCTGAGCCGAGCCCCCCCCCCCCCCCGGAAATTTCCGGAGGGGGCTATCAGAAGAAGTTATATCACACGAAGCCAGCAAACAGACACCAAACATAGCATAGGGGACATTACTTGTACTGATTAATGGAATTATTAACTGATAAATGAATGAAAATGCAAATGGATGAAAAAAAAACTGGATGCGATGGGGGCACGAACCGATGTCTTCGCATTACGCATGCGATGTTTTTCACAAGTGAGCTACCGCGGCGCCGTTTTCACACCCACTTTCTGGGGTATTTACGTTTATCCACTAAAACTATCCCTGGCAGTGTTAGCCAGCGCCACCACTCAAAAGCCTTGGCTGCAGATGTGGAACATCATTTCCCCTATGCTGTCCTTGGTGTCTTTGTCTGCTTTTTATATGTATATATCGAGAGAGAGAGAAAAGAGTACGGCGTACGTTGTTCTTGCACATTATATTGTGACGTTTCGTCCGTGACACGGACTTCGTCAGAGTGAATGATTGTGGTACAATGCAGCCGCTTCTATGAGCTCACGTGTAGGCACTATCAATATGGCAATTCATTCGATAAAAATAGTCGATGTTCACATTTCAGTGACAATCACAGATCACTACGGTGAAGAGGAACATGGGACATGGCAGGGATTTCCGATCTTAACATCGGTAGCAACGCATGTTACACACTTTATTATACATGATACAAACCAGCAGCTCATGGCATGAAATAGGAAAGTACATCAGGAGAATCAGCACCAGCAAGGACTTCTTATCTTAATGTCAATAGGAACGCACGAGACGCGGATGTCTATATATATATATATATATATATATATATATATATTCTCATGACGAAGTTAGCACAAGCGTCGCTGTCGTCGCATGGCTCCTGAAGTGAGGAAGAGAAAGACGAAAGGATGGGTGTCGCTGGTTTTGCCTCGCGCTGGCGTTTGGCTGGAACTGCTCGGGTGCTCTTTGCGCTGGACCTAACGGGATTAAACGACGCTCCACCGCGGAAACGCGATAGGGGCGTTGTCTGAGGGGAGAGTGGGACCCGGTGTCGATGTGGTGGGAAACACTGTTCGTACGACCCAAGGCGTGTTCCGTACAGTCGAACGAAGAAAGGAAAGTATCGAGGAGAGACAGGAGTTGCTCGCGGTGTTCGAGGGAAAGGTTGGCGTCAAAGCATGAATCAAAGACTTCGGTAGCCAATCGGGATCTTTTCGGAAATGGTGTCATGGCGTCGAGCGAAAGGCCAGAAGAGGAGCCAGGCACGTCCAAACACTCAGACATGTCAATAGGTTCCACACAGCCGAGGCACTCGTCGCGAAGCAGAGTCAGCGGGTATTGGAACGGGTTGTCCACTAGCATAATTATTGTACCAGCGGCTACGTCAAGAACGGCGAATGGAAGTGGTAGAGATTTGCGGTGAAGAAAAACAGATGAAGGCGAGAACAGTACCGAGGCGTCGGGCACCGATGGACACAACAAAGCGACTGGTGTAGAAGTGCTTGGTGGCAGATCAGTATCGGCGACGACAATAATCTTTAAGGGGGCGGGAGAGGCGGCAGGCAGAGTGGTGTTAACGACAGACAGAGCAACTTCGGCACGGGCACAGTCAATGACGGCACGGTGGCGTGACAGAAAGTCCCATCCCAGGATGACATCATGGGAGCAGGAAGGCAGAACAGGGAACTCAATTGTGTAAACTACGTCCTGAATAACGATCCTAGCGGTACATGCGGCTGAAGGTTCGATGGGCTCCGTGGTGGCAGTAGGAAGTACAAGGCCAGAAAGTGATGTGGTGACCTTCCTAATCTTACGGCAAAGAGTCTCACGTATGACGGAAACTGCAGCGCCCGTGTCGATGAGTGCGAATGTAGCGGCTCCTTCAACCTGTATTTCTATAACGTTTTGCGGTGATAGCGGAGGTCTTGGGCATTTCGACAAGCGTGCAGCTCTTGCCTCCGAAGCTGCAGCATTTAGTTTCCCTCGTTGGAAGGCGGGCGACGACGCATCGGCGATATCGAATGGCGACGCGGTGATGGTGAACGACGGGGGCTGAAGTTCTGACGACCGGTGCAGAAGTTCGGCGATGGGTTCGAATCAGCATGCTGGTGGGATGCAGGTACCTGTGGCTCAACGACGACGTCCTGACGCGGCAGGCGACGGCGACAAAAGCGCGGCACATGTCCCGCGATACCGCACGAGAAGCATATATCGGCCGATTGTCCCGCGTGCGCCATGGATCTTGCGGCTGGAAGTAGTGAGGCGGCATTTGAGGGACAGGGAGAAGCGCTGGGCGCGGTGGCGGCGCCGAGTAGGGGAATGTCGTTGGTCAAGGACGCGACACGACTTCAGCGTACGTCAAAGGTGCAGCAATCTGTTGGACTGGTGGAAGGGCCTCTGCAACCTGCTCGCGGATGTCCTGCTGCACGGCCGAGGACAAAGGTTGGACAGGCTCCTGGGTGAGAGGGAGCAGCGAGAGCTGGCGGGCCACCTCTTCACGAATGAAGGCTTTGATCTGAGGCAGCAGAGACCCGTCATTAGCCTGTCCGTGAGCAGTCACCAAACTGGAAAGGGAGGCCACTTGAGGAACACTTTGGCGGGCGAGCGCTCGTTTCCGTCGTAATTCATCGAAGCTTTGGCAATATGTGACTACGGCTGCAACGGTGGTAGGATTCTTGGCCATGAGCATCTGAAAAGTGTCGTCATCAATGCCCTTGAGGATTTCTTTATCTTATCTACCTCAGTCATCGTTCGGCTCACGCGGTTGCAGAGATCTATGACGTCCTCGATGTAACTAGTGAAAGTCTCGCCCGGCTGTTGCGCTCGGTGGCGAAGGCGCTGTTCAACGCGAAGCTTTCGCACCGCAGGACGGCCAAATACCTCCGCGAATGCACTCTTAAAGTCATTCCATGTCGCAATGGTTGCTTCATGGTTGCGGAACCAGAGGTGGGCGACACCTGCAAGATAAAAATAACCTTGGTGAGCTTTGTCCGATCGTCCCATTTGTTGTGGTTGCTCACACTTCGTACGATGAAAGCCAGTCGTCGACGTCGGTATCAGCGGTGCCACTGAACACAGGCGGGTATCGTTCACGAACGGCACCGCAGGTGACTTGCACAGTTGTCGAAGTGAGTCGCTCACCGGCGTCGTCTGGCATGGTCGTGGGGGTAGCGGAGGGCAGAGTGCGGCTGCGGAGTTCCAGGGCGAGTTGTTAGGATAGTTAGGATACCCAGCACCTCCACTAAATGATATGGGGTTTATTGGCGTTTAATCCCGTTAGGTCCAGCGCAAAGAGCACCCGAGCAGTTCCAGCCAAACGCCAGCGCGAGGCCAAACCAGCGACACCGATCATTTCGTCTTTCTCTTCCTCACTTCAGGAGCCATGCGACCACAGCGACGCTTGTGCTAACTTCGTCATTACAATATATATATATATATATATATATGTGTGTGTGTGTGTGTGTGTGTGTGTGTGTGTGTGTGCAGTAGTTCTTCGTATCTGGTATTTAATAAATTGACAGAAGTGAAGGCCCACGCAAACAAACAAAAAACAAACATTTCATTTCGACGTCTCTGCCGGGGTCCGGCCTTCCTAAAGAGTGCGAGTGCAAGCACCCAGAGCTCAATTTATACATTTTATCTGTAAGGGTGAAGCATATTATAAAAAAAGGAAAGCGTAAAGCGTCATCAATACCGACGCGCGTACATTCAGTAGCGTCCACAGGGGAGGGGCGTGAGCATAAGATGGAGAGACGATGTCACTGGAATGCAGGGAATAGGGGTCACATGTTTGCACAGAGCATCCGAAGGGTCACAGCTGCCAGAGGGGTTTCTCGTGTTTGCTTGAAGTCGGTCACGAAGACGGTCAATACACCGCACTTGGTTACATGACTGTAACTTCCACTAACCTGAGTTCCGCAAATCACATTCCGTTGCATTCTTTCCAAAGGTGGTATCTTTTGTAATTGCAGGCATAATCGTGATAAGAAATGAACAGAATCGGAGAAAGAGAATGCCGTCAATATACGACCTTCCGGTTAAATATGCCATCGTGCCCGGTCTCTTTTTGAATATTATCAAGGTGCGTGCAAAACTTCTTTGAAATAGCATAGCACAAAGTCATCCGATTCCAAATCATAAACCCTAAGAAGCAGAATAGCACACAGGTAATATAATGACCATGGCCCACTACGTGACGTTTTTTAAATGAATAATCGTGTTTTGCTGAGTTTCTTCGTCCCCAATTCTGTTCTTGTCATCGGTTCTGCAGAGTGCAGATCTCGTAGGAGTGGTGTTGCGGCTTCTGCGAGTCAACGACGAAATGCAAAAAGAATTAATTTGAAAACAATCATCAAAGTGCGGCCCCCCAAAAAATCAGAATGCCTTTCTTTTATTTTTGGACTAAATCGACCAAGTCACAACGCGGCGTTGCTTATTGTGTGCCTATACTTTAGCACTTAATCTTAATTATTTGTTCGCTACTTTATACCGTATGCCCCAGCTAACGCTAGCTAAGCTATTGAACGAAAAAAAAACACATTTAAAAAGAAGGCGCTCGACACAATTATAGCAGCAATGGGCTTCGGTCGTGAGATATCTGACGACCGATCACCGTATATAGGTCTTAACTTAGTATCTTGCACTATGTTTTTTTAAATAGTTCTTTTCGTTTAACAATCTTGGCTTACGTTAGCTGGGACACGCTATACCGGGTGTTCAAAATTAAGCTTTAGGGAACTTTTAAAACTCACCTGTGGCAGGTAGCATAATTCTTATCGTTGAGCTGGGTCACTCAAAGGGGCGGACATTAGTAGCACAAGAAATCGAAGCAGATATTCAACTAATTAAGAAAAGTTGCCACGAACTTCTTAGTTAATTACTTTACGACACATGTTGCAATTCACGAATTGTATCCGGTGAGCTCGCAAGACGCATCCACATGAAATTAATTTCCAGGATAACATCATGGAGTTTCGAGATATTTCCCAACGTGTGGGACGAAGTACATGGGTGTTCCAGCTATTTTTGTGCTTCAATGTATAAAACAGCACTTTCATAAAAAAGTAAGTGAAACAACAGTGCATTTTTATGGCGAGTTTAATGGCGCATATCTCCAAATTGGTATCATTCTGGAAATTCATTCCAAGTGGATATGCCTGACAAGCTCACCTGCTACAATTCATAAATTGCAAATGGGTCGTAAAGTAATTACCTAACAAGTTAATTAATCAATTTTTGTTATTTCCTTGAATATATGTTTGATTTCTCGTGCTACTAATGCCGCCTCATCGAATAAACCACCTCACTGATAAGAATTATGCGACCTGCCACATGCGATTTCTAAAACTTCCGTAAAACTTAAAAATGAACAACCTGTATATAGTCAGCTATGGATGGTTTAGCAGTTAGGTATTTTCTTTGTTTTTTAGAGGGGTGGGACACGAATTAATCATGAAGGAGACAGTATGTATTTGAACTCCCAGGGACATAGCTCTACAGCTCATTTACCATCACTTCATGTCAAACGCAGTTCCGGTAATGTATTTCAAGAAGGAAGCTGAAATTAAAGGTGCGGCGAGCCCCTGTGTACTGAGCTGGACTTGCACCAACAGCAGCGTCGATTACCTCCAGGTAAGAGCCAGTAACGCGCAGTTAAGGTGCACTGCGAAGCCACTGTTCATAAAAGACTTACCAGTCTCGAGCGTTCCCTATTGAAAGGGCGAGCAACATTTCTTTCCAGGTTCCTTCAGGGTTCTGCCTCTGTGGAGCTTTGTTCTTCTCATCGATCCATATCAAACTGACAGTAGCAAGATATGTTGGCCCTGCACAAAACTTGCAAATTGGGCTGTTGTCGTCAACTTAACATGACATCATTTCTCACGTTTTTGGCATTAAAAACACCTCCTCCACAGACGGTAGTTTTGCAAATACCGATATCCAGGCATGCACCTTTCCCAGGACCCGACGATAATCGCTGCCCTATGCCACCTTGACAAAGAAGCACAGGATGTCTACTAAGGAATTTTAACATGTAACCGCGTCGACTCTAGAATAGAATAGAATAGAATCGTGTGCAATAGAATATCATTCAAGTACAAAGAAAAATGAAGAAAGTATTCGAAATATTGACACTGTTTTCAGAATAAAAACATGTGTTAAAAAGTGCACATGCATTGCTTGATAATAGCGTACAACAAAGTAATGGCGTGCAGTGAGCATATATTTTAACGCGTTGCGTTAAAGGCCCCGTGTCGGACAAAATCTGGCGTCGGTCTCGGCGTCGGCGTCCGCCGCCAAGAAAATAATCCCGAACCACCCCGACCACGCAGGCCCTCCGCGTGGCGCGAGGCGCTGGTGAACTAATCAAATTTCTCAAAGCAAAATGCGTCAGAAAAATCTTAAAGTACGACGTAACCACAACCTACAGGCGTGATAGCGTCGAATTGTAATTTGAATATACGAGAAAACATAATTCTCTTACGCGGAAACTCACAAGCCATCCCTTTCCAGAATTTCTACCATTCATACCGCGGCGCGGCGCGGTTTGCTCCTTGCAAAAATACCATGCAGATGGCACTCGCCTCCTCGGCAGCCGCGTGCGGAGGCTAAGTTGGAGAGAAAAGAAGGCTGCTGGGGGGGGGGGTTGCCGGGAAGTCTGATAAGCAGCCAGGGATATTTGAATGCTATCGCGTTCCACTTTTAAAGTCGAAGCTGGAGCGTCCTCTAAAGTTTTGCTTCTTTCTATATCACTTTAAATGTCCAACTGCTTCACAAACGACCTGATAAAATTTTGTTTAAATGACTTGTTAGAAAAACTCGTTGAAGTAACACGGAACAAAGAGAAGGCACGACTGTTCCTTTACTTCTCCTTATGTATCAGCTCTCTCTGCTTAATATTTTCAAATTTGAAAGTAGTACAGTAGTAGTGCTTAGTTATAGTGTCGAATGCAAATTTTCCATGTACATCAAGCATGCTGAATTAGTGAATGTCTGATGGATCTTCTAAACAATGTGTTCTATACGCTAGGAGAACGGGTATATTACGTAGAATAGAATTTAATGAGCTGAACTTGTATGGAGATGCAAAACCAAAGGCTGTTAAGCCGTACCTGATAAGAGATTCTCCAAAAGCCTTATAAACAGCCTTCCTCAACGTGACATCACATATAGATATTAAATTATGCATGTACTTAGCCTTAGCCGCTTTGCTACGCATTCAATATGGGTACTCCAGGTTTAAGTGTCATCGAATGAAGAGCCACATATTTGGCATTGTGCTTAAACGTCATGGGAGGTCAATAACAAATCTGGTAGCTGGTGTCATGCAAGAATATTGGATGCGAAGGCGTTAATGTTTTGTGCGAACTATGGAAACATAGTAGGTTAATGTTGTGTTTGTTGATAAATATTTTTATTCGCAAACCAAACTAAGAAATACCTAATAATAATAACAATAATAATAATAATAATAATCATAATAATAATAACAATAAAGTAAATGAACTCCTGCTGTATAGCTCGATGTCCTACCTCATAATTTGTACAAGGTGAAACAAGTGCGATTTCATCTGCATGCGATTAAACTTCAGAATTGATATTGATTTGCAGGAATGTTAGATAATTGATGTAGATGATGTAGATCACTGTGGCCCACCGCAAGTAATATCTGAAGGCCAACTCAAAGTATCACCCATTTTAACGCATTGAGTGTGATTGGATAAGTGTGATGGAAAACATATCATGTTGTTTCCCTTGTGCCCAGGATCCTTTTATAATGACAAGGCAGACGGGAGCTTGTTACACGAAACACAGACTTTATACAGACACGCTAACACGATACAGACGCTTTACATACACACGGACTAGAGTTCGCGAAATCGTTTGTCCTGCTATATAAGGATGTGCCTAGCACTCATGCATCACGAATCGCCGGTGCGTGACGGTGCGGTGACCATGGCGGTTGTTGCGTAGTGCGTCGCTGCGTCGTCCGACACTTGAAGAAAGCTGGTGTGTTGCTTGTGACGGCCACGACTTACGCCATCATCATCACGCCACACCTTGTCGCGAAGTGGAAGCAGGGGAACAGCGGCCGGCAGAACACTAGGCCACTGCTGTAGCTGGTCCTTAACGGCTGGCCTGTAACGCCTCGGCCGCTAGAACGTCGGGCTCGCTCAGCAGGCAGGTAGCTCAGGTGTCCCGGTCCCCAGCATGAAGCACTGCGCCAGGCCGCTATAACAACAGGCTGCTGGTGCGCAGGAGCGCCCAGCCATGAGCTGGATCTCCAACCAGGTCCGCACGGTAGCAGGACACCCAGTCGCTGGTACCCGAGCTTTGAGCAGGCGTTCTGCGAGCTGACGTTCGAGGCTGCCCCTCGCTCTCACGCTCTGCGCGCTCTCGTGCCCTCACGCCGCTTCCTTCTTCGTGGCATGTGGTCGTATTCTTCTGTTATCATCATCGCTAATTCTCTTTTTTGTTGCTGCCATAACTTCAAGCTTGCTTGTCACAAACTTTGTCTTGCCACCGCCACACGCCACTATCCACATCATCACAATAAGTAATTTTTGATAAAGCTGCGAAAAGGACCCTTGAAGCCAAAGTTGTCGAGTTTTCCCACTATCCAGTTTTTCAACAAATATTATTGTAGTCGTCTGGCTCAATATTATAGGAAGGAAAGCAACCGATTTATTATGATACCGGTCTATATTTCTCGCCAACTGTCAGGAAGTTATTGGCCAGAATGATTCTCACGCGCCTTCAATGCATGTTTTCCTGAATCTATCATAGCTTTCAGAACAGACATTAAGAAAAAAAAACAAAAAATGGGAACCACAAAACGAATAAAATATGCACCAAGTGTCCATGTATACGTTTTCTGATGCCATGTCAGCATTATGTCTGTATTTTATTCGTCTTTTTGGGGCCCCGTTTTTTACTGAAGTTTTGCACTGAAAGCTATCATAAATTCGCAATTCAAGTTTGCCCAGATCAGTACCTCGTTATGGAACCCTACAACGTAAAACTACTCCAATCTGTGCTTATTGTAATCACCTAACATCAAATTTACGTAACCGCCGAAGCAAGCATCGGGTGGTGACCCCCAGCGTTGCCTTCTCGTTTATAGGAGGTCACTTTTGTTCACTTTCAAAACAAATAACATTGCCTACACTGAGCAGTTCTTCTTATCTAATTGGCTGACAAGAGGCAAGGAGCACGCTCAAGTGGAGAGGGGTTCATTCCGAGCCAGCGGAGTGAAAATAGATAACAGGATGAAGAGGGTGGTGCCGGCGTCTCTGATTGATCCGCTTCCCCTAACTTAGCTTGCGGTGGCGGGTCGAAAATCGCGGCGGCGTGCAACGGAAGGATAAGAATGCCGCTAAAAAGGATCCTCAGCAAGGAAGAGTAGGCAGAGCGATGTCGTATACGTGCCGAAGGGGCTCGATAACGTTTTACTACGCCGCACAAAGGTTTATTATACGCAAATAAATCTATGCTCTCCGTCAGGTGCGAGTAGCGAGTGCCTGAGCGATCGGCGGGCAGTCATCTTCTATTCCTTTTGGAACGGGGCAGTTTGTCGCTATTCGGAAAATTTTTCAGTTTTCTTCGGCATATTAATGCATTTTTTCGCCTACACGTCACTTTGACATGGTGAGTTGTCGCGGTTTTGGGACGTCGCGTGACCGACAGGCGAAGTGGGCGTAGCCAGAAAATGATTGGACCAATAGCAGAGGGCTAATGGCGGAGAGGCGTCGAATCAGGAATAATTACGTTTCTTTTTCTCAGTTTATTCATGCATAATCACTGTGCACACGTCATATCAGATGGGGAGCTATCGTGGTTTACGTGACGTCGCGTGACGGACAAGTGAAGTTGGAGGTGGCCCGAATATGTTTTGACCAGTTGTGGAGGGCTCATTGCAGAATTGGAATAGAAAACTTTGGAACAGCTTTACGTTATAACGCAAATGGTTTTTTGAACACGGCAACGCTTTTTTCCTGACCCGATTGAAAGGTTGTCGGTCGATGACCCCGTCGACCTTGAGTCTTCCTTTAAACAGCAGAACTAAGTCAAATGTGTATACATTGCACTGTATCTAGACGTGGAGCGCACCTACAGTAATGTTTCTCATGAAGTCATCCTTGACACACTTTACCATTTACCGGTCTTCCCGCCTGGATAACAAATCAACTGACGTTTTTTATTTGTTCTAAGAGACTTAACATGCTACCTAGTGGAATATTTTAAGACTGATGTTCCCGTATACGTGCTTTGCAAAATTGTATTTCGTGAAGAAAAGGACATCATCATCAAGCATGCGTTGAGCCTTCACAACAAGGAACAATTAGAGCCTTTCAGTGTCCTAAAATGAGTGCCTGGTGGCATAATTGCTTGTGGGAATATAAATGTCTTCTTCTTTCTGGGGTTTTACGTGCCAAAACCAGTTCTGATTATGAGGCACGCCGTAGTGGAGGGCTCCGGGTTAATTTTGACCGCCTGGGGTTCTTTAACGTGCACTACAACGCAAGCACACGGGCGTTTTTTGCATTTCGCCTCCATCGAAATGCGGCCGCCGGGGCCGGGATTCGATCCCGCGACCTCGTGCTCAGCAGCTGCAAGTGGGAATATAAATGCCAATCGCTCAACACTATGTGGTGTGGAATACACTGTAATCCCCGAGGAAAGTTCGTGAAGAATATTTTTGACCGCAATTACCCCTGTGGATCTAGACATGCCGCCACTGGAAACTGAACCTGGCAACGTTTGACACGCGAAGCCTCTTCGAAGCTATAGCTTAGCAGGGCTCTCTGAGGAATTATCAGGCGTTGCCTTGGTTATCATTGGCCTTATTGATTGTAGAACTGGTGAACGTTATACAGTTTTGACTAATTGCCACGCCCTCTGCTACAGAGGTCTTTCAGGTAAAAGAGAATACGGGGTAGTATTTCTAATTCGTAGGACCGAGAAGTCTACGTTGACGAATTCTACAGCATAAATGAAAAGGTATCAGTCGTCGTAATCAAGCTAAATAGGACATATAGAATTAAGGTAGCACACGCCTACGCTCCAACGTCCTGTCATGATGCTGCAGAAATAGAACAGCTGTTTGATCATGTTGAATTAGCAATGAGAATATTGCAAACTCAGTATATTCTAGTCATCAGTGACTTCGACGCGAAAGTGGGGAAAACAGGCTTGGGAACAGACCATTGGCAACTACGGCATCGGATCAAGTAATAGCACAGGATAGATGTTGGTAGAATTCGTGGTAAGAAATAGACTACAAAAAATGTATACCTTCTTCAGGAAGCGCTGCAACAGTGAGTAGACCTGGTAATGCCATCACTGGGAAACAAGAAATTAAATGCATTTCATACTCTGTGTCGATCCAGCATAGTGCATGGTGTAGAATTATTAGCTAGAGTAAAGGGGAGTGATCACAGGTTACTGAGGTGTAAAATTGCTCTCAATTTGAAGGCAGAAAGAGCAAAATTATTCAAGTAGAATCAGACCAACCTAGACCCTAGTCTGTCTAAAAGCAGATGAATCCAAGCTTGTGCTTAGAAGCAGAACATAACATAGAGGTAGTAAAGTTCAGGTTCTTCTTTACCACTCTTCTACTTGGGCGTCCGAGACGCACCGCCAGAGCCGGTTTACGCAAGTAGAGGATGTATACTGCCGCTAGCGATAGCGGCGACTGGTTCGCTGGATGCTTCTGCTTGATCGAAGTAGACACAGATGACGAGAGAAAAGAAAAACTTTCTATTTACAATTATTTACAAGACTTTACATGAAGTTACAAGTACACATATAAGACGGAACTGGTATACATAGGGCGACCCTATCTCGACATAGTCGATGGTGCATAGCACCGAAGTTTGTCCAGAACGTTTGGACGGGGCAGCGGGGCCACCTTTTCTACCCTTCGGTGCCCCGCCCCAAGCATTTACCACCCAATTGCCACGGAGTGGCTGTGAGTGGTCCGCCGACGCACCAATCACGAATCTTGTGCCGGCGCTTCCAGCATTGCGCTTCTTCCAAGCGCCCTTTCCTCTACCGCCTTTTGCGGTATCATTCTCACTATCCCCCAAAACAACATACAAATGACAACAACGTTCCAAGAAAGGGGGGGGGGGGGACAGGTGCATAGGATGCGTGCTCCCTGGGAGAGCCACAGCGCCCAGCACAATGGGCTCAATAAAATCTAAAGAACAGGCGGCACCTGGAAGCTGCAGCGATTGACCTTTGCTGTGACCCCTTCTCCACTCGTACCTATACGAAAAACCGATACCGCAGTAGCTACGGGTCCTTTGTCAATGAAACGTGGCGACCGACACTTTGGGCTCACGTACCCCTATTCAGTAAATGCTTGCTCGAAGAAGCCTTTCGCGACGGCCGATTGGCAACGGTCTTCCGTCATCATGCGCCGCCCCGTCATTTCTCAGAGCCAGTCGGTCCGCAAGTACATCTGGTCAGCTGTAATCGCGTCCGTCACGTTTGAAACCACTCGAAAGCGTGTCTCCGAATGAATTTCTGAACCGTGCGCCACAACCGGCAAGGGTCGTTGACGCGTCACGCCTTGCTGCCACAAATCGCCCCTCCACGTGCCGGTTTTAATCTGGCATGTCATGAGCTGTGCGCCTGCTCACCTCGGCGCCGTCAACGCGACATGCATCCACCGCCGACCAATTATCCCATTGTGTTTTGCCTGTCAAGCAAGGAGCATTGACCAAATACGCTAGCCGTCTCTTAAGCTTTCCTCTGCAGCCGTTCCCTTCAACAGGATGAAAAGCGTGCAAAATGCCGGTTTCAAGCTTGCCGATCTATAATTAAAGACAAAACTCGTTCTTTTCTAGCAGCAGGCTTACACCCCCCACCCAAGACTAGGCAATCACTTGTTAACAGTGTTGCCGCAGCCTAAACAAGAAAAAGCCGGCTGCATGTAACATAGCCAATTACGCAGTAGCCGAACAAACAAAAAAACCTACAAGACTGCCGTAAGCATTCCAACGTTACGACAAGCTCGTTACTACGGAGTAACCGTGTAACACATGCTACACCTGCGGTGTAAAAAAAAAACAAAAAACCTGTTGCACTAGTTAACTCACACACGCACAAAAACGCTGAACTCTAACCCTGGCGCGACACTTCAAACACGCGGCATTTCATGCAGAACATGAAAATAAGAAAAAAATCTTAGCCGACTAAATAGTGCTTACGCAATAACAGACCTAGGGCAAGCACACACTGCCCGCATCAAAAATGTTCGAGTGCCACTTGTGGGGCATTGTAAGAACAAAAGAACGTCCCCAGTTTAAAACGAGCATAAGCAACACATCTGAACCATTCTGCTGATGCAACAGCACTCCGCACATGATAAATAGCCTAGCTGTAGCATACCACAAGGCTAACCCAACAAAATACAGCGTGACGCATAAAGAGTATCGTGCAACACTGCGACTGCGAGCCTCCGCTACACTGCGGAAACGACATAAAAACGCGTTCTTGAAAATGCACTGCAAAGCAACACGTGTAAGCGCTGGCGCTTACTCAACAAAGACCCGCGCCCAGGTAAACATTCAAGTTATTAACCAACTAATTATAAAGGCGCCCAGCCTATCATGCACCACATAAATACACAAAGCAAGCAACGCTGAAGTTGGAAAGAATAAAAAAAAGAATGTGCACACTGTGAGCACAATCAATGTCCCCGTGTCCATTGTCTTGCACTTCACACACAATGGAGTTGCCTCCGTCTCACCACTCGCCCCCGATCGTGGTCGAGCCCTGACATGCCTGAGCTGGCACTCTAGATCTGGCTAGACCCAATAACTTGATCTGGGGAAATCTGGCGAGATTGCCAGCCCTTTGCGGGCTTACTTAAAATCTTGCACAGGCCTGCCAACTCTACACACGTTTGTTGGCCCCCGGGGTCAAATACATGCACGAACAAAGTCGCGATGAACATGTGGACGCGGAGCGAGCGACATAGTAAGCTGAACCCCCACTGCGAGCTAGCTCCTGACGCGCACTCCCGCCTTCGAGTAGTCAACGAAGGTCTAAAAGCACAAGGAATAACTCCACCGCTAAAATACGCTAGTGGTCTACAGCTTTCCCTGACCACTTCTGTTGCTTCCGTAAAGCGGTGGAAAGACTCTCTGTCGTCTTTCGACAGCTGCCTGTCATGTGGATGCGATTGCGACCAACCGTGCCCCCGAAACGTGCGGCTGGTGCTCACGCTGCCTTCCTCACCACATGATAGTTTCGGGCTCATACCCGAAACCATCTCGTCATTGCTTGCGTCGGTGCTTGTCCGGATCGTCGCACTTTTACTCCGCTGAACAATCAGGGACATCCCCTGATTGTCCGGACTTTCCCCTACTGAGCCCGACAAGTGACCTTTGTCTGCCGCCTGCCGCTGCATTGCGTGATCAACGTCAGCAGGTGGTAAAAGCTGAGCTATACAACCTGCCTCGGGTTCGAGACCCACATTGTCATCCCTGTCAGGCGACTCATGCTCGAGGTCGCTCCCGATCACAACAGGTGATCTAGGGGGTGACGCGGTTGTGGTTAGCTCAGCAGTGCCATAAGGATCACCAGCCGGGTCGGCGCCCGCAACTATCAGTTGAGCTTGTGGATCCTGCTCCTCATTTAGACCCACGCTCTCACGCTGAGAGCTCTCCTCATCCCTAAAACTAGGATCCGAGGCCTCAAAACCCACAACGGCCTGCGTTGCGTCGATCGCATCTAGTGCCTCGATCTCCGCCTCTACTACGACCGCGCCGTCACGACCGGTATCGCACGCGCCAACCAACGCCAAGCGTTCTTGCTCTGGAACTATACCAGCGGAAGCGTGCGAGTCCTTCCGAAGGTTCCTGCTCTGGGACGGCGGCTTACCTCCTATGTCATCACGATCCAGTGCGATCCTAAAACCGGGAAGAATACCGCCCTCAAACGCCTGAGGTCTACCCTCTAGGTCTGACGGCACTTCCTCAACTTTCAAAGCTTTTGTTTGCTTTAATTTGGCTAATGCTAGCCTACGTTCCAGCTGCTGGCGGTACTCCTGCGCCTTTTCTAAAGTGCGCTGCATTTCTAGCTCCGAGAGCTTGCCTGTCTTCACGCAGCTGTCGCTCATCCATTCTGGCCACACGTACCTCTGCGACGTCCTTGACCAGCCTACCGCCATTTCCCTTGGCTCGAACACGACCACAGGAGCGAGCGAAAATGAGACGAAAGCAACTCACCCCATTCGCCCGTCTGTCTCCGTTGTCGGCCGCTCCGCCATGTGTGGTGAAAGGTGGTTCCGCGGTCCGCTGGTGATGAGTCGTCGAGGGCTGCCTTAAACCAGCCGCGCCTCGTTGTCTTCAGAGAAGGCACTGAAATCTGCGGCCTCCAGCCGCTACAGCTTTCTGCTGCAAAGTCCGTCTCGACGGGTGTCGATCAGAGATCGAGCTTCTGCTGCCGTTGTATCTGCCTGCGTCACCCGAGGCGATGTCTTGCTTGTATTCTATGTCACCTAGTCTTGTCCTGCGAACCAATCCTTGCCGACTGCGCCAGTAAAGTTCAGGTTCTTCTTTACCACTCTTCTACTTGGGCGTCCGAGACGCACCGCCAGAGCCGGTTTACGCAAGTAGAGGATGTATACTGCCGCTAGCGATAGCGGCGACTGGTTCGCTGGATGCTTCTGCTTGATCGAAGTAGACACAGATGACGAGAGAAAAGAAAAACTTTCTATTTACAATTATTTACAAGACTTTACATGAAGTTACAAGTACACATATAAGACGGAACTGGTATACATAGGGCGACCCTATCTCGACATAGTCGATGGTGCATAGCACCGAAGTTTGTCCAGAACGTTTGGACGGGGCAGCGGGGCCACCTTTTCTACCCTTCGGTGCCCCGCCCCAAGCATTTACCACCCAATTGCCACGGAGTGGCTGTGAGTGGTCCGCCGACGCACCAATCACGAATCCTGTGCCGGCGCTTCCAGCATTGCGCTTCTTCCAAGCGCCCTTTCCTCTACCGCCTTTTACGGTATCATTCTCACTATCCCCCAAAACAACATACAAATGACAACAACGTTCCAAGAAAGGGGGGGGGGGGGGACAGGTGCATAGGATGCGTGCTCCCTGGGAGAGCCACAGCGCCCAGCACAATGGGCTCAATAAAATCTAAAGAACAGGCGGCACCTGGAAGCTGCAGCGATTGACCTTTGCTGTGACCCCTTCTCCACTCGTACCTATACGAAAAACCGATACCGCAGTAGCTACGGGTCCTTTGTCAATGAAACGTGGCGACCGACACTTTGGGCTCACGTACCCCTATTCAGTAAATGCTTGCTCGAAGAAGCCTTTCGCGACGGCCGATTGGCAACGGTCTTCCGTCATCATGCGCCGCCCCGTCATTTCTCAGAGCCAGTCGGTCCGCAAGTACATCTGGTCAGCTGTAATCGCGTCCGTCACGTTTGAAACCACTCGAAAGCGTGTCTCCGAATGAATTTCTGAACCGTGCGCCACAACCGGCAAGGGTCGTTGACGCGTCACGCCTTGCTGCCACAAATCGCCCCTCCACGTGCCGGTTTTAATCTGGCATGTCATGAGCTGTGCGCCTGCTCACCTCGGCGCCGTCAACGCGACATGCATCCACCGCCGACCAATTATCCCATTGTGTTTTGCCTGTCAAGCAAGGAGCATTGACCAAATACGCTAGCCGTCTCTTAAGCTTTCCTCTGCAGCCGTTCCCTTCAACAGGATGAAAAGCGTGCAAAATGCCGGTTTCAAGCTTGCCGATCTATAATTAAAGACAAAACTCGTTCTTTTCTAGCAGCAGGCTTACAGAGGTAATGAACGAAATCATAAATTGACCGAATTCAGATGCAGCAGTTGAAGTTGAAGGTAAGGCACCAAAGTTAAAATGTAGGTAAGCTTTCCCACCTAACAAACGATCTAATAAAGAAACGACAAAGCATGAAAATATAACTCAAGAAAGTATAACTCAGGAAATTATATAAAATTCACCCATCTGTCAAAGCTGCTAAACAAGAAGAAAAGAAATGATATTAGTAAATATGACGGTTGCAGAGATTGAGGAAGTAGTAATAATGGGGGCAGCATCATATCAGTGAGAAGGAAACTCGGCATAAGAAAGAGCAAGGTGTTTGGAATGAAAGATAAGCAGAGAAATATAAACAGCAATTTAGGTGATATAATAAAGGGAACCGAGGGAGTTTTACATTAACTTGCACTGCCCTCCGAGCAGCTGCACAAGTTTTACTTAAAGTTTCATGTGTAACTTCATGTGTAAGCTTCGTGTGTAACTGGCGATCAGGTTGGATGGGCTTTGCAAGACATGTCCCCGGCAAAAGCGGCAGGAGAAGATGGAATAACAGTCCACTTAATGAAAGATAGAGGACATATTTTGCTTGAAAAGCTTGCGACCCTTAATATGCAATGCCTCACGACTTCAGTGGCATGGCAGACATGGCACAAAAGAAAAGGGTAGACACGGCAAACTGTCTTTTTTTATTTGCGCGCTTAAATCTTGTCATATATGCACAAATTAGGCCCTCTGAAATTAGTTTTAAGTCTAAACTTCAAGTCTACCAGAGAGTTCGAAGAATGGCGACGATCCATACCTTAATCCATTATAAGGGAGACGTTAAAGAATTAAAGAGTTAGAGGCCCATTAGGGGATTGCTTTCGGTACTGTATAAAATATTCACCAATAATTTTTTGCAATGGAATCAGGACAACACTTGACTTCATTCAACCTAGCAAACAGGCTTGCTTCAGAAAGGTGTATTCTACAATGGATCACATTTATGCCATCACTAAGGTAGTTAAGAAACTTGCGGAAAACAATGACCTCTCTAAATGGCTTTCTTCAACGATGCTCTTTCAGGTCGAAATGGGTCACTGTAGATGTGGGACTGGGTAGGCACCGTTGTTCGCAGAAACTCTTTGACGCCGACTTGGAGCACTGGGTATGTGCCAATCGGTTTGTGCTGGTCGTCAATGGACCTTTTTTATGCCAACTACGAGTCTTGGGTATGTAACAGTAGGTTTGTGTCGCTCATCAATAAGTGTATTTGACGCCAAGTTGGGTAACTAGGTATGTGCGACTGGCATTGTGCTGCTCTATGATGATAAAAAAAACCCCTTACATTTCTCCGATGCGGAGTTCAATAGAGCCCACGTCAAAAGGGTTCCTCAAGGACAGCAATGAGACGCATTAGGAGGCTGCGCCACAAATGCACTGAAATGCACTGGGTAGGTGTCGCTTTTCAAAGACTGCTTTGCGCGCCAACGCTTTAGCGAGCTGGGGCATGGGTGAACTGGGTATGTGCCACTCTTGAATGAACGGCTCGCAAACTGAGTATGTGCCATTTAGTGTGCGGCAAGCGAGGCAACAATTCTCAGCGTTCACAGGCACCGACGCGACACGCATTTCGGATGCCACCCCAGGATTCGCGGCGGTGGCACTAGATGGCGCCGAGTGTTCGTAGAGAAGCGTGATAGAGGAGTCCTGCTGCAGTAGACGCCTCATACATAACTAGAATCGACAGTGGCGAGAGAGAGCGAAAAAAGGTAGAAGAAAGACAGGGAGGTTAACCAGAGATTATCTCCGGTTGGCTACCCTGTACCGGGGGAGGGGTAAAGGTATTCGACAGGAGAGAGAAAAAAAAAATAAGTATAAAGAAAGGGAAAGAAAGTAAAGAAAAACATCAAACACACCCACAAAACAGAACTGTTTCTGTGGGCACTGTCACGCAGTCTGCGAAGGCATTCTAGTGTTGCGCAGTGTCAACGTCCCATCTTACGTCACACAGTGTACAGTCACAATTTGTCACTGAGTCCGGTGTCTTTTAAGTAACGCATCAGTGCCTTCAGGGCAGCTCGCGCTGTTGTTCGTGTAGGCCAGTTTCCAAAGATGTTGATTTGCGTTATTGGGCGTTTGTCCAGTTGATCTAACGTAGCTGAGAGATCTACTCTCTGCGGGTTGAAACAAGGGCACTCACAAAGAAGGTGTGCGATTGTTTCGTTGCACCGGAAGAGTGTTCTAATCACAGTCGGTCAGATAGGTCGGTGGCTCGCAAGAAGAACAGAAGCGCCTGCACGGCCTTCTTCTGTGACGTTAAGTCCAGTCTGTGGTGGAGAATTTTTTCTTCTGACAGAGGCCGGTCGTCTAATTGGTTGATTGGTTGAACGCGTTGGTAAGAGAATGTCTCTGTGCACTGCACTGCAGGCAGTCGCAAAAAATATGTACAATCGGTTCTTCATTGCCGCAGTGGTCACAGGCTGCGCTGTCGGCCAGTCCTATGCGGAACGCATAGGCGTTGGTAAACGCAACGCCCAACCATAATCGGCACAAAAGGGTTGCGTCTCCTCGTCGAAGCCTTGATGGTACTCGAAGGCTTAGGGTTGGGTCCAGAGAGCATGCTTGAAATTCGAATTATTCCATTGTGACCTTGTGCGTAGGCGAGCAAGCAGGCGGAGCTTCCGTGCAGCGTCAGTCCTTGAAAGTGGTATGTGCCGTTGGTGATCTTCTTTATGAGCTGTGCGGGCAGCTTGATCGGCCCGTTCATTGCCGATAATTCCGAAGTGACTTTGGAAGCCACTGAAAAGTTATTTCTTGCCATATCTTAGTCAGATTGTGTATTGCCTCGGCAATCTCAAAGACCAGCTGCTCGTGTGGACCGCGGCGTAAAGGGGATAGTAAAGACTGCAAAGCCGTCTTTGAGTCGCAGAAAATTGTCCATTTGTGTGTCACTTGATCACTAACAAATAGGAGCGTGGTACAAAGCGCTGCGAGCTCTGCTGCCGTCAATGTTGTGACGTGAGACGTCTTGAATTTAATAGTTGTACTCATCGTTGATATCACAACTGCCGTGGTAGATCAGTTCGGCAGGACGGATCCGTCGGTGTATATATGGGCGGAGTCTTGGTACTTCTCGTACAACAGAAGTAACGCGAGCTGTTTAAGGGCTGGTGATGACACCTCTGCTTTTTTCTGGATGCCAGGTATTTTCAGGTTGATGTTTGGCTGAGTAAGGCACCACGGAGGAACCGAAGGTCTTGCAGCAGGAGTGAAGCAAGTAGGCAATGATTCACCATGCGTGGCTATTGTTTGGCAGAAAGAGGTCCGCGGTCTGTCCGCTGGCAGAGATGCCAGGTGGTGGTGGGGAGTCGGGGCGAGATGTCGTATATATGTCCTCAATGCTTCAACCTCAATGGGAGTCTTGGCGAGGTGGTTTCCAGCAATTGCTATAGTCGCCACTGTTGATGCACTCCGAGGCAGGCCTAGGCAAATACGTTGTGTGGTTTACTGATTCAATGGTAACGCATTACAGTCGACAGTAATTGTGAGATGGTAGAAGCGTGAGCCGTTGGGCTGGTTGGCACGACATTTGAAGGTAGAAGAGTGCTGAATGGCTGATGAAGGAACACCGACGGAAGGAATACAGCGTCTTTCCTGCCTGTCTCTGTATTCTTTCCGTTCATTGGCAATTGAGCGCTCTTCTACCTTCAATAGTGTGATGGGTTGTGCCGAATTTTTATTAATACCATATGCATCCATTTCTATGTATAATATATCATTACTAATGGTGCTTATTGCTACGCTTATCCAGCCGACATATTTGCCTTTATTAATTTAGGATTTATGTCTAACAGTGAAAGTTATCACTGCAAGGCTAGTAGAATAGCCTGGTGGAAAACCAAATTGTATCCGTTTTTAAATTAGGTTGCTTAAGAATCGAAGACTACACATAGGCTTAGGAAAGGAAAGTTGGTCGGTAAACATTTACCACCCGTTTTATT
Source organism: Dermacentor silvarum (assembly GCF_013339745.2). Taxonomy (NCBI): domain Eukaryota; kingdom Metazoa; phylum Arthropoda; class Arachnida; order Ixodida; family Ixodidae; genus Dermacentor; species Dermacentor silvarum. The sequence continues at coordinate 443,741,985 of NC_051154.1, forward strand.
GTCGGAATTAATTTGCTTTACTTCTTTGGTTTTGTGTGAAATATGCCAGTTTGCAAAATGAGACCGATAATGAATGACAATGCATGGGTGATATTTCCAAATATTGGATTATTATGGCTTCCATGAATATGGCCAATACATGAACTAGTAACTTTGATATTGAGGATAGTATTGCGTACTTCGCCAGATGAATTAGAATAAAGGAAAAAAATAAACGGGATGAATGCTAAGAGATCACAGGTGCATCAAATGGCAAAGCGGGCGGAGGACTCGCGAAAACAGTGCTAAACATGTTGGCATATGCCCTGTGTTTAAGCAGAAAGCGTGACACCGTGATGCACAACATTTGTTTTCTCAGGGCTAAAATTTTTGTAAAGAAAATAATTAGTCACCATGGATTGTTATTGTTACGATCTGAACGATTTATTTCGACTTCGTAATAATGCGCATGTCTTTAAGTTTTTATCAGGTTATTTGGAAAATTGCAGTATATTTTGGAGCACTATTTTAACCGCAGAGTAAATTCCTGTCCTTTAAATATTTGTGCACGAGTTATTCTTTCGGCGGAGTGATAGTAACATGTACTCATATTTTATTATGTTCTTGTATGCACTAGTGACCTGTCGCCAAGGCTTACGGCAGTTTACATGCACTGAAATGAAAAATAAACAAAAAACAAGAAAGCCGCGTGTCAATATGGTTTTTGAAGAGCGTATTATCTTTTGCAACAAGAGCTTACCCTTGTTTAAGTAGTATTGCACAAAGTAATACTGGAAGGAAACTCACTGTATGCAGAATGCGCACTGTTTAAGGATGTACCTCATGTCCAGCCAACTGGTAGAGACATGATAATGAACCTGTTTATCAAAATTGATTTGCTTATGCAGGAACAGTTTTTAAGAGATTATTGGCAGCATAACATGATAGGAGAATGTTCCGTCATATAAGTTTGCAAGACAGAAGCACTAGGAGCTGAAAATATCTTAGTTCATGATCGGTGATTGAACCCGTTGCATTAGCACTACAGCGAGTCAGAATGTAGATTAAAGTCTCGAAACTATATTCATAAGCACATGGAGTAATCGGACCTAGATAATGACCTGAGTTGCTTAGGTTAGCATTACCATCGCTCCTTAGAATGACGAATTTGTGTTTGAAGTAAAGGAAGTAAAGCGCTGCCTCACGCGCCACGCAGAAGGCATCAAACTTGAAATGGGGGAACTGGGTGATTCGTAAATGCTAGCTAACTCGATGTTCTTGTCGTCCGTATCAATAGATAAGCAATCGATTTCGACCCAAACGGATTCACAATCCGGATCATCAAGGTTGAGGACGGATTACGTTTAAAAATATTAGAGGGAAGAATAAAAATAGCTGTACCGCCATGCTTAGATGATTTACGATGAAAAATTAATGCTCACGCATTTATGCCCCACGAAGCAGCAGAGGCGGCGAGCGTCTGGCGTTAACATCCGATGGCACCAAAACCCACGTGACCAAGTGATGACGTCACGTTGCCGGCGCTGGACCTGCTGCGGCTCACATGGCAACATCCCATCGTTTACATTGTTCAATTCTAAAATTGAGTTGACCCACGATCAAAACCGGCCTGGCTTACTCCAAAATTGACTTTGCCCACCCACAAAATTGACTGTGCCCATTCGAGCACACGGCCAAGACAACGGTATCGCGCGCAAGAATCATACAGCTTTAGCAGTAAGTGCACGCAAGAAGACTTAAGTGCCTCTGCAACGTTTTCAGGTACATCGGAAGAAAAACTGTAAAGATTCGTGTCTCAGTCGTTAATGCAGGTTTCTGATACATATCCAACAGAAAAATTATGTGGATCCAACGTACATTTTGCATTCTATGTCAAGCGAAGATTTTGTGAAGCGGATAATTAAATGTTATAAACTTGGCCATTTCATTTGAAATTAAAGTTTATTTTGGTTCATTACCAAAAGTAAACAAACCATGCATACCTTTCTGCGTATTTTGCGTAAAGCGAACAGTCACGTGCTCAAGTGCTCTCGCGCACCCGTGCTGCACAATGCGACACACGTGGCAATCCTCTCAAACAGCTCGTTGGCGTTGTCGCGATTGAAGTATGCACCTAATGGTTAGAACACCGATATGCTGTGCTGGGGGGACCAAAGCTCGATTCCCGCCAGACACATAATTCCATATAATGCGAAAGCCTTATATGCCACATTTCTAAACAATCCGGTTTCGTTGGCGTCGCCACTAAGCAATCGTACCAGAAATGGCCGCCGGCGCAAAGAGAAAAAAACAGGTCATGAATCCTCGAATTCACGTCAAATTTCTCAGGGACGTTCCTGTAAACAAAGTGAATCAAAGTCCTTGAAAAGAAAAGTTCGTAAATTGCCGTCTGCGTGGGAATCGAACCCGGGACTCCTTTTACGAGACGAACACGCTTCCACGACGCCACGGCAGCTCCCCAGTTCTGGTTGAATAAAGGTGTGCCTAGTGCGTGCGTCATTGCGAACGTCACGTCAACAGGGGTGGCCTATAGTGCGTGGGTCGTTCAGCACGTGACGGCGCAGCCAATGGGGAGGAGGTTGTGCCGCGGCGCGGTCCTTCGAGTTATGAACTCCTCGAGGGCAAGCGAGTGCGTTGAGACCAAGGAGGTTACATGCTAAAACTTCTGGAGTGGAGGTGGCTCACCGAAAGTCAAATTCGTCCCCGTCATCTTGCTCAGGGGAAAAAGCCCGCGCCGCCGTGGTTAGTCATCGTAGCAGAGGACGGAGTATGCTGCCGCGGTGCTGTTGTATTTACAGCAGCAACAACAGCAGCGCTACCGCGATGCTGTTGTTGTTAAATGACTCTGGCATGCTTTTCTAGAGCATTGCCGCGCCTCAGTAGGCCATGTTCAAATCGTGCGTTGTTTTAGGCTGTACAAATCGGCTTAAGAAGTGGCCGGGAATAACATTTCACGTGTAAGTACACCTTTCTCTTTGCTTACGGTCGCCTGTATGGTGTGCGTTTTCTTCAGTTGGGCAACCATTCGGAATATGCACGTACTTACATGATCTACTACACTGCACGTGTCTCGGTGTTAAATTTACGCCTTGAATACTCATTGGCGGAATTTGGGCTGGAATTTTACCGCTAGCTTGCAGCGCGCTCAAGTTGTGCTCAAGCACGCGTACAGTCTGATTGTATGTACCGCAATGCGTCTGCTTGTAATACGATTTAAAAGCACTTATGTACCGAGCATTACGTACTAGTGGCTACCAGTAAGCAGGTGCGGACGTGCTTTAAATTTCGAGTTTATTAATGCATAAGCATTCTTTGGCGAGTGCGCCAGCTCCGGCACGCGAAAAGTGTAATGCTTTATATCTCCACAAAATTGCGTTAGTTGCGGATTTCAGACAGTTAATAGTTATATTAGTTTCAATTTACATGATTGGTATCCTTATAAGTGATTAGAAACAATTCAAACCAAGAGAAAATTGATCAGAGACAATACCCATAGGAATACATAGGGCTCCATAGAAAGTGCATGCGAAAACGTATAGTTTTCATTGAGGTCATCGTGGCCGCCATCTTGCAGTACGAGGACGTCAAGAAGCTTCGCAAACAAGACAAGTATCAGCACGACAACTACACAGGCGCGTCTTGCTCCGAATTACAGTTTGATAACAGTGATACTGTAGAGAATAGTAGTCACCGTCAAAAAGCAAACAAGGTACGGGGAGCTGACATGGTGCACTGACGCCATCGTGGCCGCCATGTTCCGGTACTATAGCACGGTGAAAACCTGCTTCCATGACGTCACGTGAAAGCTATCTATAGTAGAGGTGGGCCTACTTCAATTTGGAGAAGGGCCAAATTGAAATTTAAGGGGGGCCAGCATAAATTTGGGGTGGCCCATCTCTAAAATTAGGTTGGCCCACGCCCAAATTCAAGTTGGCATACTTCGAAATTTCAGTTGGGCCTTCCCCAAATTTGAAGTTGGCCCACCTCTAAATTTGAAGTTGGGCCACCCCAAATTTCAAGTTGACCGACCCTATAAGCTTCCCCATGCATTTTCTATAGAGCCCTATGTATCCTTATGGATATTCGCTCTGATAAATTTGTTTTATTGCTTTAAATTGTTCCTAATCGCTTATAAAGCTACCAACCATCTGCATTTACATTATTATAACGATTAAATACCTTAACTTCACAAATTACGCATTTTTGTGCTGATACAAGGGATTAAACTTCTCGTGTGACGCAGCTGGGGTACTCGACAAAGAATACTTACACATTTAAAGCAGCTAATTATTCAAACGCTTTCATATATGCACACAAAATTTTTTTACTTATTGATACTGCGATCTTATACAAGACCTTAGCAGGGTGGGCATACAATATAGAAGTAAAGGTCCGTTGGAAACAGCCAACGTAATTCCAAAACTAATCATAAACCCATTCATAAATAAATCATAAGTCAAGATCCAAGAAACGAAATGCAAGAACATAAGACACAATTGCAACACAATGATATAATGTAGTATAACCGATGTTAAGAAATTACATATAGCTTTCAAACATTTGCAGTGACATTTGTGATACTGCATCATTAGTAAGATTATTCCAATCTGTAATCGTTCTGGAGAAATAAGAATACTTATAGGAGTTAATTCTAGCGTTTAATGGTTTCACTGTAAAGTCGTGCCGTTGTCTTGGGTAATGTCCAGAGGAGTACGATATAATTTTGGATGTGTTAAGATTGTATTTACCTTGGAGTAATTGAAAAAAGAATTTTAAACGGCAGATACGGTTTCTATGAGAGACTGGAAGCAAACCATTTTGATTAAGTAGATGAGTGATAGATCACTTCACTTACTTCACTTATGGGGTTTTACGTGCCAAAACCAGTTATGATTATGAGGCACGCCGTAGTGGGGGACTCCGGAAATTTGGACCACCCGGGGTTCTTTAACGTGCACCTAAATCTCGGTACACGGGTGTTTTCGCATTTCGCCCCCATCGAAATGCGGCCGCCGTGGCCGTGATTCGATCCCGCGACCTCGTGCTCAGTCGCCCAACACCATAGCCACTGAGCAACCACGGCGGGTAGATGAGTGATAGATGAACGGCCATATGAATTATAAATAAACCGTACTACTTTCTTTTGAGCTCTCTCCAATTTAGCAGAGTTAGTTTCAGTGAAGGCATCCCAGATTATGATGGCATATTCTAACATTAGACGAATAATGGTATTATATGCGAGAAAACCTACACTGGGGGGCGTGAGCTTCAAAGCACGTTGAAGGAAAAAGAGTTTGCGGAGGGCGTTAGCGGTGACGTTATCCACATGTTCGGTCCAGGAGAGGTTTTTACAGATCCGAAGCCCTGGGTACATGTAGCTGTTCACTTCAGAAAGATCATTATTATTAGCAGTATAGTTAAATAGGAGAGGCTTCAGTTTCTGTGTTATGCGCATGAACACTGTTTTCTCATAATTAACACACATTTGCCATTTGTCCCACCAAGGTAATACTTTTGCAAAATCACTGTTTAACCTGGCTTGATCCTCAGCAGTATTAATCTTTTCATACAGCACACAATCGTCTGCGTACAATCTGATAGAAACCAAGATATTAGAGACAATGTCATTGATAAAAATCAAGAAAAGAAGCGGCCCAAGAACGGATCCCTGGGGAACGCCAGAATCAACAGAAACTGTAGGGGAAGACGAATTATTTAATACCACAAACTGGTGACTGTCCTTGAGGTAAGCTGAAATCCATTTGAGTAGCTTGTCGTTTTTATTACATCACCTAGTTTATGAAGAAGTTTATTATGCGAAACTTTGTCGAAGGCTTTTTTAAAATACATAAATATAGCGTCAGTCTGTTTTCCTTCGTTTATTGCCGCTGCAAAATCATGTATGATTTGGACTAGTTGAGTATTAGTAGAATATCCTCGTCTAAAACCATTCTGTGCATTGGTTAGAAAGTTATTTTGCTCAAGAAAGTCGGCTATATGTTTATGAATAATATGTTCTAAGATTTTGCATGCTGTTGAGGTTAATAATATCGGACGGTAATTTTGAATAGATGTTCTGTCTCCAGTTTTATGAATTTGCTTGATTCTGGCCGTTCTCCAGTCATCCGGTAATGAGCCTTCACTTAGTGACCTGCTGAACAGGTCACTAAGTATTTTGAACACCACTCTGAATACCGTTTCAGGAAAGCATTGGGAATATCATCTGGCCCAGGAGGTTTTTTAACATCAATTTTCAACAATAAATTAAGAACACCGGCCTCGGAAATCATAACATCAGGAATTGAAGGTACATTCGTGGTGCAGTTAGGAAGGAAGCCATCGTCCTCCGTAAATACTGATTTGAAATAATCATTAAAAGCCGTGCGCACCAGAGCATCATCACGCTCACTCCTGCCATCTACTGTAAATGTATTGTTAGATCGTTGTTTTGGCATTATTTGCCTCCAGAATTTCTCTGGAGATGTTTTAATGAAGGAGGGCAACTCGGTAGAATAATACCTTTCTTTGTCGCGGGCAATCTGTTGCTTTAATGTTTCTGATTGATCACCAATGCTTGTCCGAGAACAGCTTCCTACTCTTAATTTCTTTTTCATTCTTTTTAGTTTGCGTTGTGAGCGTAACGTCTCTCGTGTTATCCACGGGTTACAGCTTGGAGTCTTTTTAGCAATATTGGGGGCAAAGCGTTCAATGCACTGAAAAACAATGTTTTTGAAAAAGTGCCAGAGGCTATTCACATCGCCATTAAAATTTCGGAAGCTGTCATAATGAAGGTCTAGCATATCAATAATTGATTCATCGTGAGCCCGAGAGAAGTTAGGAAAAAATTGAGTAGTATCTTCGTGGCTAAAGTTTGCATTAATCAAGGTCAGTATGACAGCTTGGTGATCAGAAATCCCAGTCGTTACATTGCATTCCACTCTTTCTTTAATAGTACCATTCAAAAAAAATAAATCAAGAGTAGAACCTGAACCATTATGAACTCTAGTAAAGTCTTTAACCACTTGTAACAGGTCAAATGCAAGGGAAATATCAAGCATAGTTTGTCCAATAGTGTTAGTGGAATACGAGAAAGTAGTCCGATCTATGTTCGGCAGAATAAAATCGCCAGTCAAAATGAGCCTATCATTTGATTTGACATGGTGCTGTAGATATTCTTTCAGCTTAATTAGGACCTCAACGGAAGAGTTAGGAGGCCTGTAAACGACTCCGAGAATATACCGAACATTTTTTGTAGAATTTACAAAATAAGCCCTCTACACCATCAAGATCAGGCATTTTGAAGATATGCAATGAAGATTTGAATAGTATGGCCACTCCACCGCCCTTTCCATCCCGGTCTTTACGAAACACTCGGTAATTTTCTAGAACAAATTCACTATCAAATATGTGGCAACTTAGCCAAGTTTCGGTAAGTGCAGCTATTTCTACGTCATGAGTAAGAAGCAATTCCTCAAGTTGTGTAGCTTTATTAAAAACACTTCTACAGTTGACATTTAATAGTGTTAACATTTGCTTTCTAACTGTGCTCGGTCATTCTTTCTTTTTAGTAATACGATAGCGCTCATCATTCTCCTCATTCCACCCGAACATAGCACCATCAAAAAATAGTTTGTCAAATACCAGTTTGACTTTAGCACCGTTAGCCTTCTCCTCTGAACAGCTTTGCCATAGCTTTTTTCTAATCTCCCGAGTTCGGCTGGAAAAGTCTTCAGTCACTAAAAAATTGGTTCCTTTCAGCTTTGAGCATGCCTGTAGGACTGTAACTTTATCTCTGTAGTCCCGAAATTTCATAATTACAGGGCGGCACTGTCCTTCGTTCTTTTTTCCCAGTCTGTGACACCTTTCCACACTATTAATTTCGACTTTCAGTTTTTCTTCAGAGTTCTTTCTTTACCTTATTCTGAAGACTAACAGGTGTCTCTTTGCCCTTCTCCTCCAAACCGTAAACAAGCAAGTTATTTCTCCGGCTTCTGTTTTCCAAGTCATCAATCTTTTTGAGCATGTATGACTTGTCTTTTTCAAGATGAGCCACAGCTGTTTTTAGATTACTGAGCTTTTTTGAATGTTGCAAAGCATGATATCTTGGCTTCCAGCTTAGTAATGTGCTCACTTAAACCGCCAATTTTATCCTCAAGAGCACTCTGCTGTGTAAGTAAAGTGCTATTTGAGGCAGTAGTATTAGTTTGGCCAGAAATAAGCTGAAGCAACATTTCTTCATTTGTTGGGCCTGGATTAGATTCAACGTCACCGCATATTAACAAATTAATTGGGAATGAACAGACATCAGATAGAACGTTCGCGATAATCAGTGGGCACGGCAGCAGCACCAAAAAGCGGTCATCGATGCGAAAGCATTTAGTAGGCATGTGTGCACAAACCTGGACAACAAAGCAGAACGGGTTGGTGAACATAGTTTCTGATGCGCTGCTGCCAAGCCCACTGAAAGTGATCGGCGATGAGTTGCTCCTTATAAAGGCTTGATGGACCACGTGTTCCACCGTCCCGGATGTCGGGGCATGCGCAGAAATCCTGATAGTCGGCAGGATGAATTTACTGGCTTTCATCCACTCGCCACGTGTTTGTAGCTCGTTGCTGACATCATCAGCGAGAACGACAGGCAGTCCAGGCAAGGCGCAGAAAACTGGTGGTTGCAGTTGTATCAGGCCGGCTAAGACCTGGACAACAAAGCAGAACGGGTTGGTGAACATCGTTTCCGATGCGCTGCTGCCAAGCCCACTTAGTGTAGTGTCACATATTATCGTAACTAAATTGCCTCACCGCATGTAAAATGTTTATGTAAGATAAATACATTTTCTGCAATTTTCGATCGGGAAACGAAAATGCACTCGCGTGCCACGCGTATTCCCCGGACGCTAATATGCTGGGCCCGCCCTCTTTCGGCCCGGCCCTATGGCCGCCGGAGGCTTCACTCGCTCCCGTAGGCGGCTGCCACTCCAGAAGCTTTAGCATATAACCTCCTTGGCTGAGGCGCTTGGCGCACTATGATTTGGCCTTACCGAGGCACAGTTAGAACGCAGGCGAGAGCTTGCGCGGTCAAGCTACGCGCGGAAAAATACATTTCACCAAAAGGGCTATATGCTATCGCATTCCCACACGTAAGCAGTCTATAGTGTCCCTGCCGAATTATATAAGTGTGAGCTATTCGGCATGACAGCATCAATCCGCAGCCACGGCCAAAAAACTCCGGAAGGATTCGCGAAGAAAGCTTCCCTTTATAATGGAAGCGTACTGATGATTGAAGCAGCTGAAGTTTATCGAAATGTTTCCGCAGGCTATGTGCGTTAAACTGAACAGTGTTGTACTTGTTCGTGCAAAAAAAGGAATCGAGGTTGTTGTTATAAATGTATGGCATGTGAAGCGACAAAGGATGTGTGCACACACCTAAGTGAACGTCTTCAAAGCAGATTCATTAGGCACACGAAAGACCGTGCTTTAAATCGATTGTCGTGCTTTGATCATGCAGTAATCAGTCCGGAGGAACTGCCACGCCTTTTACTTCCCAAGTGTACCAGTGCTTACCCAACAGTCACGTGATATCCGGCATAAGGTGATAATTAATACAGACTGGGGCAGATTGAGCACTCGGGAAACTAATATAACGAGTTCATTAAACTAAATTCTGGGGTTTTATGAGCCAAAACCGCGATCTCAATATGAGGCACGCCGTAGTGGGGGACTTCGAATTCATTTTGACCACCTGAGAGTCGTTAACGTGCACGCAAAGTGCAGTGCACGGGCGTTCTCGTTACGAGTCAGAACCCGGGTCGTCCAAGCTTTGATGACGAATTCGGCCTTCTATAAACAAGAATGAAGACGAGAAATCACATTTTTTAGAGTTCTGGCCTGTCAGTTTGTGGTGTCCAACCTATATGTCATTTTGAGTAACAGGAGAGTTTATATGTGCGCCGATCGTTCTTGTAGTTCCATTGAAATTTTCCCCCTGAGTGCATGGAAATCCCTTGATTTCGACAGTGCTTTTTCTAGAACAATTCTCTAGTTAAGGTGCTATTTTTTTAGTTTTCAAATCGCTTTTAGCTGCTCGTTCCCAGCCGTCAGTCTCCAATACAGCGTTAAAGATATCGACGCTTTTAGTCAGCTCGTCAATTCCTTTCTTTAAACTTTGAACAACTAAACACGGCTTCGCCTCAAACATTTATTGAGCATTCGCAGCGACACATTCCAAGATACCATCTAGCTTGCTTTTGAATAAAATCTTTACCTGATCATTGCGTTCTGTTAGATCCATGCTTGTAGGCATCCTGGCAGCAGCAGTAACGGCAAAAAAGTATCTACCTATATAAACTGTAGGCTAACCAACCTGAGCGTACAAAGCTAGATGCTAAGCAGGCTTGTAACTTCCGCATTCCCGCTACTGCGAAGTCTGCGGGAGCTTGCCACAGCACGGTCTATATAGTTTGTACGAGGGAGATCTGGTACAGGAGCCGGGCGATGAGACACTATCAGCTGTCCGTGGCCGCGCGATTCCGCACTTTTGGCCCAGCCCGCGGGTTTTCCAGAGGCTGGTGCAATAGCCGAGGGTAGGCCTGAAGTAGAAAGCAAGATGCTTAGATGGCTTGTAACTGCCGCATTTCTGGGCTGGTGCTAGGTGAAATGAAATCAACCTTTATCCGGTATTTTACACGCGGTTGTCTTTATGAGTCCACAAAACTTTCTATGTGCATTCTAACATGTTCGTGAGTTTGTGAGGTCAACGAGCGATTGACTCGTCTCAAAGTGCAAGGTTCTTTGAGTAGAGAAGAGCCGAAAGACTGTCAATTGTTCATGAGTTTCATGCCTTCGTCTTTAAGATTTTTTTTTAGTGTTCGTGCATTTGCACCATTAAATATGCCAGATGTCTCTTTTTAACAAGAACAGAATTTAAAAAATCGCCTATTGCGCATAGCATAAATCTAGTCATTCAGCTGGACTTTATCGAAGAAGCGGCCATTACGCACACCAGAAATCCTTATCCATAATTTTCTAATAACGAAGCTCTACTAGTTAAATTTTTAACTAATTACTCAAACACTCATATTGCAATTTACGAATTGAAGCCAGTCATTCCACAAGACGCACGCTCTTGGAACAGATTTCAGAACTAGGTCAAATTTTAAGATTGGCGCTGTCAAACTTGCAGTAAAGATGCTCCCAATGTTGTTTCAACAAACTGCTGTTCTATGTAGGGAAGGTCAGGAATAGCTGGAAGACCAGTGCATTTCCTCTCACACTTTGGAAATACGTTTGTCGAAACTGGTGTCATTCCCAGAATTTTTTCAAAGTGGTATGACTTGCGAACTCACCGGATACAATTTCTAAACCGCAATATGTGGCGTAAGTTATTTATTTAAAAAAATAATTAGCTGTGATGTGGAAGTACGGCACCGTGTCTAGGCTGCTTGGGCAAAGAGCGAAGTAGAGGAAGAGGAAGTTGGCAGATAATAGAACAGCTGGCCCAGGAACGGGTGCTGTCTCTGTGTCTCTCATTCAGTTACAATGGCGCAATAGCATATATTGGGCAATTAGTGGATTGTCCATTTCAATTTAGGAAGAAAACAAGGTTCACCTTTTAGAGTGTTCCATGTAAAGTCGAGTAGGGCTACATACCACGGGCGACATTTAGCACCTCTGGTAACCACAAAAACATGCTACGTGTAGCTTTAGGATGAGAGCTGAAAAGAGAGCAGAGTGCGTGCTGGCTTGTGCTGCATGAAGCAGCGCCAATCCAAGCTTTTAACATGGCGAGCCACCTCTATCTTACCTTGGCGACGGGTTCACCTTGGTGGACCGGTGCCAGGGGACCTTCAGCCCTCGATATCGATAATCAGTTTCAAGAAGACAGCCGAGATGATGTCTGAACTTTGTTGCCGAGGTGACATGAAGAAAAGCGAAATTCAACAACACCACTCACGTCGCGTGAAACGGCAAACGAGGGAGAAATGGCTACGCATTGAGCATGAAGTGGGCAGGCTGGGCTCCCCCATGTTCATTATTGCCATGGCGTTGTTTCTGTTTCATCCTTATACCGGAAGTCTGTACAATACTTATCCAAAAACCACAGCTTTCGCGATCGCAGATATTCAGTGTTGCCTGGAACGACAAACTATATTGCCCGCGAGCAGAATTTTTGAGAAACAATCCCTTTGCATACGATTTACCAAGTATGTCCCTGTCACGTAATCTACTTCTATCGTGCGCGACTAACGAACAAAGTCGACTGCTTGAATGTTGCGCCGGTGTTTTGTGTTCCCTGTACGCAGTACAAGACAACGGCGTCAGGAGGGTGGACCACCTGCAATGGCACAGCTGAGTGCGATGTCACCGTGAACCACGGACAGACACCGGCGTTCACGAGCGGCTACCTGAGACTGACGGACCCTCTGCCAGGACACAACTCTGACTCTCGCTTTACAGTTCGCGGCTGCAATATTCATGGATGTGCACTAGAACATGCGTTTTCAACGAGCACGGCTAATGCAGGTACCCTGGTACTGTGCACTAACAAATTTTAATTTTCTCCTTCCTCTCTGTCTGGCGGATGCCGGATGAGCGGATGCCGACGGTGGTCTTAGTTGGTGGCTCGGCATAATCTCACTGGACCGTTTGAAGACGCAGAACGAAAATGCAATCGAAACTTTCCGTAAGCCTTACACCGTGTGGTATTCTATTCAATTTTCAATTCAATTTTTTTCACGAGAAGAACAAAAAAGAATTCGAAGCCGCGTCTTTAAACGTGCTGATGTATAGTTTGAAAGATTGCAGTGAAACATTGGGCAAACTCGCAAGAATGTCGCCTGGTTAATGGGTCTCTGAAACAATGTTTCTTCTACGAGTACAACCAAGACATGGAGAGCATCTTTCACGGAATCCTTTTTCACATTTGTACGAGAGCGCGCTATACTATAAGGGCTAGAAGTGGTTAAAAAGTAGCCTATTTTCAATTCACGGAGTTGCCTTTCATCGCATATTCCATGCGGAAATGGCTGTGTCCCGCTTTATTGGCTCCATGTTACTTTCTTACTTCATTGGTTTGTCTCATAAAGTGAGGTATGCGTGCAAGGATCGCGTCTTCTGCCATATGCAGTCGCACCTGCAGACACCTTCAGGAAAATTAAAAAAAAATCCCCAGCCCTTCCACTGACGAGAAAATGGGGGTAAGCGAAGCTTGTCTTGTGTGTACCTGGCTTACTACTTGCCCGTAGTTACGAGGCGTGCACCACCGTTGTCGGGTTCCGGGAGGGCAAGACGAGCTGTCGCAGGCGTTCCGCTTCATTTGCCCTAAACTCAGAGTCGGCGGCTCTTCGCTGACGCTTGGCCTCAACATCGCGTTCCCTCAACTCCGGGTCCGCGGCTGTTCGCTGACGTTTCGCCTGGGCTTCGGATGTCTTTACGCTAGAATCAGCACGTCGACGACGAGCCCTTTGATGAGCGAGTTCGCGGCGCCGTTGCTCAAATGCAGCCGGCTCCTCGGAGGAACGCACCACGCGCGGCCTTCCCATCCGGACACCGAAGCTGATCTGAGGCGAGAGAAACCCGGTGGAGCATGCGCCAACCCTTTTTCCTTCCCTTTCCCTCCCGCGACACACCTAACCACCCTGATTGGTCGCGCGCGTCACGTTCACCACCCATGCACCCCACACAGATGGTAAACCAGCGGAGCTGAAATCTGCTGCCCCGGTATGAACCACACGGGATTTCTTTCTTTCCTTCTCCCTTTCCTTCTCCCTTTCTTTCTTCATTCTTTACTTTCTTTTTTTCTTTGTTTGTTTGTTTCTTTCTTTCTCGTCCCTGGCTCATACCCGCTTGTCGCTGGTTCATACCCGTATATCCAATGAGGGTATGCGCCACACGTGATTTTATTATCGCTAATCATGACGTAACTGACGAGCATGTGATGATATTGATGTCATGACCTATCAGTCATGTTAGTCATACATTCGTACCTTTCCACGCCAATTTTGGTATATACCAAGTGAACGAGACGCGTGTTTTCGACAGGTTTTCGGTAGGGTTTTAGCGCGCCATCACCACCACCGCCAGCACTTGTGAAGCAATTCAAAGTTCGCTTGAATAACGATAACTGATGTATTAGCGTCCTTATATGAGTACATTTCTTGTGATATTTACATTTATCTATAGATGGCGTCACTGATATAACTCCTCCGCATACCAGTGGCAGCCTTCGCCATTTCACATATTACGGACCTTTGTCGCGCTGTTTCTCTCCCTCGCGCCTTACTCCGCGCAGCCTTACACGCCTACCACAGAGCCCGGCTTGTCACTATAAGCATTTTATTGCACTTTTTACCGCGCAGCTGTCTATGGCTAGGGTTCCCTGGATTTTTCATGTCCGTCAACAAATCTGCGTATGCATGAACTCAGCTCCCTAATTTAATGCTAATCGCTTCATTGTATGCAAAAGGTTATACGTCCAATCACTTGGATATGCATTTCAAGTGGATTAGTTATCAATAGGGGCCGTTTTCATGATCAGGAGACTCTCAGGTAGATAATAGGGGTTACTCAAAAATTTACCGCTGTGGGACCCGAGTCGGCCATGTGTATGCTCGCACCGGCCTCTCTTTATCGCCGTTCAAAGCGCTCGCGTGCCTAGTTGCCTTCCGCTCTCCCGGTGTGGCATACTTTTATCTAAAATCTGTGTCATCTCATTGTCGTGTGCTGAACTGCTTCGCTGGTAATCCACCTTCACAGCTGGGGAATGACGCGCGATTTGTTGTTTCATATTTTCTTGCGCTTCGCTGAACGCCTGCGTCAGGTAACAAATCTCTCACGTGGACGCTTCCCTTTCTTTACTTTCCTTGTCAAATGAACCAAACGCGAAAATTAGGGTAACTTTTCTGTGTGTCTGTGCGCTAAATGGGCAGCGGAAGCAGCGAATTCACATGACTAACGGTGACTGGGCGTCGCTCGAGCGATGTCTCGTTCCTCCGGTAGCCCAGGCTTTTTTCTTTTTATTTCCACGCGCGCTCACAAATGCACATGTACAGACAGCAACGTCCCGTCACCCTTCTACCGCATCGCATCCATGTTAGAGACGTTAATGGGCTAGGAAAACGAATAGCATTAATGCGCCAGGCGAGCTCATGGATCGGGATGGTTGGCTTGCGCCATGTATGTAAACGCTGGCACATCGCATTAAGAGAGAGAGCAGACATTGCAAGGTCTCGGCTGCCGACATGTTCTCACCCCCACTCACTGGCGAGAAGCACTCCCCAGACACAGGTTCCGAATGGTTCTGGGCGAAAGATGATGCGCCACATGTAAACGTGTATTTGTATTAGCGTGGATAGTATTAGAGATGTATAGTACGACCATGAAGAGGTGCGCAAAGATATGCAATACGCTACTATTGCATTTATTTAAAGGCAGCTATTAGTTTCAAGAGACGCCTACGATTACTGCACTTGCATTTTGATCGTTACCTGCAGCTACACGTCTTAGTGCAGCTTAGTGTAACGCCGCATGCTTGCTCCATGATATCACTCGAGAAATCGGAAATATACTACTTACCCATTCAACATGCAGGTTTTTTATTCGAATACTTAAAAAAACTAGCACAATTTACTCGAATTACGTCCCTACAGAAGAATCATCTGCCCTGCGGACATCATTTTCAAATTTCAAAAAAAACTAAAGCAATCTGTGCACTAAATTAACTTATTACATTAATTAGCGTCTCAGTTAGGAACGTTAGACGGCAGAAA
Source organism: Dermacentor silvarum (assembly GCF_013339745.2). Lineage (NCBI taxonomy): Eukaryota > Metazoa > Arthropoda > Arachnida > Ixodida > Ixodidae > Dermacentor > Dermacentor silvarum. The sequence goes on from NC_051154.1 coordinate 443,757,749, forward strand.
TTTGATTGGAAAGTTGAAGTGCATCGTCATAAAATCTCTAGTTCCATTTCTCGTCATTTCAAAATGGTCATGTTTAAAATAAATGCCGTCAAGTTATTTGTTCAGTTCACCTCAACCATGAAACGCGGCTTGCGGTGTAACCTCACTGTGACGTATAGTGGGAGGATGTAAAATGAAGCTTCGCCGCAATGCGCGATAAAGCGGTTCGTCACGCTCCTGCTACTGAAGTGATATACGTTCAATCGAGAGCCGCGAAAAAACGTCAATCGGCATCAGCTCGTGAGAAGCTCCATGGAGCTCCACCGTAGCTCCTCCATTTTACATCCCTCTTCTACGTCACAGGGGAGTTGGAGCGTGAGCCTCGCTTCGCGGTGCCGCGTGTTGAATCAGAAAAATTGAACAAAAATTTGACCCCGGTTATTTATGCCTACATAGGCAATAACAAATGTTGAAATTCAGAATTAGTAGTATTTTATGACGATGCCCCTCAACTTTCCAAAATCAACATACGCCGTCAAGTTCTTAACTTACATGTTCATTATTGTAATTCAGTGAAAATACTGAATGCATTATTTTGGTCTTGCGGATGATGTCCGCCTAAGCAGACAATTCACCTGTAGCGGCATGTTTTAGTACATTTTGCAAGATTTGTTTTAGTGCTTCTAAGTAAAAACAAAAGAAAAGAAAAAAAAAAGAACACCCTGTATAGCTTAGAAATGGGCAGGGGCGGCATGAATCGCGCGGAGAACCACCACTTCGAACGATAGGGACGTAATATTTGAATATCCACTTATAAATTACTTGGTTTAAGCCGGACAATAAAAGTTGACCATGCTAGTTCAAAAGGGCCTCCCGACCTAAGTAATGCGTTCGTGCACGACCGTCAAAATAATTTCAGGCTACATATAACGTCACAAATTCGGCAACGCATTGCTTTTGCTCCTACGTTTGCTTGCCCTCTTTGATGCGCTATGTAAAAATTTACGTTCTGGGCAGCCAGTAGGAACATGTATGTACCACTCACCAATTGCTATGCTCAGTAACGATTACCTCTCAGTAGCCGCACAGCAATCGTTCCATGAAAAATGAAACATAAAAGCGCAGTAAAAGCTTTCTGTTTCTTTTTTCGCAGAAGACTAATCATTTCGCCTTTGTACTTTAGCGAAGCGGCCTAGGTGCATGCGCTTTTAGGATTGGCACAACAACGCTAATTTCCACGCTCTGTAAAAAAACGCAGATGAGCAATTATATCACTTGATGCGTTACAGTAGAAACTTGGAATGACGAAAGAAAAATTATTTGACCTTTACACGTCGTCCCCACTGAAATATCAGGCGATTTAAAAAAATACAAATAACTTTACAGATATGAACCATAGCTACTCTTCAGTTATTATAATAAAAATGTTATCGGAGACATAGCGTACGGGTCCCAAGGAAAAATGTAAGCTATCCTAAAATAAAGCTTGAAATTCGTCTCTGCGTTTATCAGCACTCAGTACAAAATTATAATGTCGTGGCACTAAGCTATGAATAAACGAAATGATGCATGCCCGATAATTTCTAACAGGCTAAAATGAGGTGTAGGCGACAAATATTTGAAAATACTCATGAAATATAGTTATTTTAAGACACTTACAGCCCTTTGTAGAGCACTGCACGGGCCGATTTGGGCTGCCCGCCCGAGCCCGATCAAAACTTTTATGGCGAAACCCGGGCCGGGCCCGGGTCCGAAAATAATCTAAGTGACCCGCCCGGCCCGGCCCGCCACCCCTTTACCTTAGGCCCGAGCCCGACCCGAGCCCAGCTCCAAACCGGCCCGAACCCGGCCCGAGACCAAAAAATCCACGTTTTTCAGAGTTCAGACGCCCGAGAATAACTCGCTGCACGTTACATGCACACCACCAGAAAGCCCGAGCCCGGCCCGGGCCCGCGTCAAAAACCCTGAGCCCGGCGCGGGCCCGGGTCAAAAAGCACACGCCGTACCCGAGCCCGGCCCGAGCCTGTGAAAAAACTGCTCTACCAGGCCCGGGCTTTCGGCTAAGCCCGAGCCCGTGCAGTGCTCTAGCCCTTTGTCACTCGCTTAACATGTAAGGGCACTCAGTTTAAGTTAGAGTAAAGGGAAAAAAATACCGTACAGTGTAAAGAGTACGTTGTTTCAGTGGTAGTTATGAGATTACAGTACTTTCGAGGAAAACGTTGCTGTGTCTACACAAGCGAAACTTTATTATCGAACATTCATATATGCTATTCATGTTCATACTATTGAAGATGTAGCATTCACATCAAGGAATAGTGTTAGCGCTTTGACAACTTATGCCTTGGCGGTAATGAACTTGACACACAGCGTTGTTTTTTTTACTGCTTTAAAGGGCCCCTAAACCACCTCAGATATTTTTTTAACATTTCAAGTAAATACGCGCATCGAGTTCAGAATGTCGTCACGGTCAACGATGCCAAACGCTGCAGCACTCCGCGCCGCCGGCGCGCCACGAAATTAAAAAAAAAAAAAACAATGCCGTCCTCCTCTCCTGGCCTTTCCGGTATCCCCGGTGGTCGTCATGCATCACCATGGTGCATCTGGTGATGTCAACCGGGTTGACGATGTCGACTGGTCGAGCAAGAACCTACGACTTCCCGTTAGTCTGCTAGGAGCTAGGTACGCACGCTCCCTGCTCTTCCTCGCCGTGTTGCTCGCTTGTGCGCGCTTGCGAATCGGTAATTACAGCCCGCAACGCAAGCGCCAGATCGCTCGCGTTCCAACACAGTCGTGCTTAGCGGTCTGATTAGCTGCGCGAACAGAGCGCGAGAGTGTTGGCCTTTCTAGACGTGCGCGCAGCACAGGGTCCATAGCGGCACGCTTCACATAACACGGGCCGGCACGGAAGCAACAGCTGGTAGCCGAGAAGCGCTGAGTCGTGGCTAAGGCCCGTCCCCGTTACCGGCACGGTAACTCGCCGCACGCCGTTTGCCATTCGCGGGCCGCCGTTCGACAGCGGTTTTGCTCGCAAACGGCGAGATTTCCTTGCCGTAGAGAGGATGAGACCGGGACTCATTTGTGCGGCCGCCTCACCGCCGCTGATCACTCGACGGCGCCGATATCGTCGCTAGGTCTTTTCCGGTTACCTTCAAAGCTAAAGTGGATGGCGCTTTGGAATGAATTACCGACGCTCACAAGGCCCAATATTTCCTTACCGCTGTTGTTGCTCTTCGCAATAATTGTCCACAAAGAAGAAGTATACGCTTATATTAGGAGCGCCGTCCGCTGCGATGCGAGCACAGCCGAGCCGGTCGTCTCCAGAAGGTAGCCGTGCACTGCAGCTGAGCTCGACAAGTATCGGAACTCTCGGTCATGTTAAACGTTTCACAGCAGATATTGTTTTTCATAAAATGTAAATTTATGCATCGCTTTATCTAGCGGAAATAATTTTGCTTGGAACAGAAGCTGCAGCCGATGTTTTCGTCGCCGGCGGCGGAGGTGCGCAGCTTCGCGCGTCGTCGATTGGCCCGTACGTGCAGCGGGCGGTGCGCCGGCCTAACTGCCGTCTACTTTGGACACCTCTCGTGCGGCACACGTTCTACGGCACTGGAGATTGGTTCGCTGTCGGTATATTTGCCGCTAGCGCGGACGTGCCTTAACCGGAAGTGGGCAGTGTTTTGAGAGGCGCGTTGGCGACGAGGAATGCCACGTGACATTTGGAGGAGCACTCGGCGAGGAGGAGAGACCAGCCGACGAGGAGAGTAGCGAAGGAAAGAGCGAAATGAGGGAGGGCCGTGTTTCGATCATCAAACGCGTGTAACTCCGCTGTTACGGCACCATTTCGAAGAATTCTCGCGGCTACGGGTTCGTTGTAGACTCGTGCACATCTGCAACACAACTAAATTTCGACCTCAGGGTGGTTTAGGGGCTCTTTAAAAATGGGCTATTTTCGGATATAATGATGGGGCTCAAGGCCTCATAGCGCCACGGCCGAGTTCTATGAGCGATGCCGTACCACATGGCCCCCGGATTATTTTGTACCAACAGAGTTTATTTGATGTGCCCTCAGTGATGGGTACAATAAAGGAGTTTATTGTGCTTCGTATAGGCGAGCCAGATTTTATACAACAAATACATCATTTAAGAACAGAAGGCGAAATATATATGACCGCGATTGGTGCTCATCTTCTAATCATACTTAACTGTGTAGAAACGGCGCAAATGAAAATGCATATATTCGATATTCGAAATGTGATTGTGTTCCTAAGTCTGCGTGTGCGTGCACGTGCGTAAATGTGCAGGTGGGAAGGAGCATGTGAATCGTGTGACTCAGTGTTTCATTTATGCATTAAATCGACTGATATGCTATTTGTAAATAGATGGTATACATGGAAGGTTGAGCTTATGAACATAACAATGCCAGGAGGACCATACGGGCATCGCTCGCACGAATTTCATTTATTGTAAATGGACAGGATGGTTATAGGTATCACTCAGGATTTGGAGACATATGCACCCTGTTCGCTAGCGATGCTTTCGTTAAGAATTTCAACTTTATCGGTCTCCCGATTTCAGGTCCAGCATCGTTACCAGCAGCTACAGTCATTCCAAAGGATGGAAAAACACAACTTCGATGGAATGTCACTGGTCGACACAATTTCGGCGGCATTGAAGTCACGTGGCACTGCTACGACAACAAAAGTATTAGCTATCACAAGATAATATCATACAGCAATTTGGTACCCCAAATACGGCAGACCAGTCGAGGTGAGCCACAAGTGCTTCACTTGGCAACTCTGACTTTTGAAATTAGTTGTAGTTAAGAACATTGTCTTGACATATCACTACCATAACTCCTCCTTGTAGTGCGTGCAGATTCCAACTTCACCAACGGCATCACCAAAGACGCTATGCTGGTTCTACAAGTCTTGTTTCTATGTTTCTTGCCTCCCTTATTTACAAATATTTACGCGTATTTATGCAAACTCAACTAAAGCACCCGCTTCCTTGAACTGTAAAAAAAAAAAAGATAGTGGAAGACTTAACTGTAGTTGACATAAATAATGGCTACATGAGTCGTGCGGCTTCGACAAGCTCCGCCGGTAGCGTCGCAATCTATTGCAAACTAACACAATGTATGAAACCAATTCCAGGCCGCAGAGCTGCTCTAAAGATAATTTTTTTTTGCTGATGCCGTTGTCTCCACACTTTTGCTCCTGACTGTGCAACTATTGCTTTAGAACCCACACGCAGGCTACTGATTTGGACTTAAAGAAGTACTGGCAGAAAAATTGTGGCGCGCTTTTTTGGGGGGAGGTGGCTATCTGTAATAACTAATTATAGGTACTTTTATACGGCCCGTTCAACAAGCGTGTCAAGCGCAGGCCGTATTCAGACGTGAACAAGAAGACTTGTGGCCTTACCGAAAGTGGAGCTGGCGGTGACGCCAGTGAGCCCAGTGCAGTGGTTAAAGGCGACACAGTGACCGTGCCGCTGGAAGCTGCTGAATTGGCCCTTCCTATTAAGCGCATCTCTTCGAAACGCGCTTTCACACCTTGTCCCGTGGAGTGCTAAATGGACTGTGCTTTCGGCAGCACGGCTTTAAGATGTGTTTAACCATCGGCGCTGCCCGGCAAAGCCTCTCCGTCTATGCCCCCCCACCACATCTGATTTCGGTGACATGATGAGCCTCTTTCTTCATGTCCAAAGCCGCCCGGCATCCGCCCTCTTCTTGAACTGCTCGCATTCAACGGTAACGTGATCAATTATTTGTTGCGCTCTCCAGGAACTGAAGCGCAATAGCGTAATTACTGGGTCGACAGCATAAAAAATAGAAACGTGACATTTTTCTGTCAGTAATTCTTGAAGTGCGTTGTGTATGCACTGTTTTTTTTTTACAAACACAAAACTAAAGGGGCGCACGCGTGACATGGTGCTGATTCAGTCGAGTATATGATTACTGGGGCACTTACTGATAATTTCTCATATTCTAACATTGCAGATTCGTACTTGCACGATGACGACGACGACAGGTGGAATGAGTGGGGTCGCCCCACCCGCTATGTCAGATCAGATGAGGGTTTTGCGGGTAAGTAAACCGATTCGCATACCGTGACGAGACAAGCGGCAAGGCGTCGTGCGACACAGGCGCATGCAGTAATCTGTTGTAATCTTCTATAGGCATGCAAAGGTCAATTTCAAAGCAAAGCAAGCGCGCTAAAAAGAACCTCACGTTTTCACTCATTGAGATTCGTTACGGTGGTTCTAGAAAGTTCACACGGTTTTCGAGAGCATTAACAGACCCTCCAAAATACCGAACTTTGGGAACACCTTAGCAGGCGCCGAGCCAGTATTAAGGAGATTGAGGAAGCATAGATACCAACCCGGTGAGAAACCACCACTGTGAGGATTTGCCTAGAGCTACCAAGACCTTATGCCCGCCTGGTAAACCAGATTTAGTAGAAGTATTTCAAGCTGGTCATGAAGGTTTTTGGTGCATAATCATTCCAAATCTAAATGTGCAAATACCTGTGTTTTTTAACCTCCCCTTTCTACGAATTTTCACTAGGGAAAATAGCAAAAATACACTAAATTTCATTCTAGGTACGTTTATGGTTACTTATCTGTGTGTGGAGGAACTGTAGGGGCACCGTGTGATAGCGGCTTTGACATGGATTGTCAAGTTGCCAGCATTGCGGCGTTCCCTAGCGTTATCAAGGGCCACTGACGCACCAATGGTGTTTCTTATGTGGAAACAGCCGGGTCCCCGCGCGTGCATCCCAAATTTGTGGGCCCCCTTGAACATGTCTTCATCCTCGACGAACACGATGGCAAGCTGCCCCCTAAAATCCCAATGTACCCAGTGGTCAAGACCACAACGGAAACGGTCGAACCAACTTACGATATTCTATCGAATGTAATATGCCGGTATCTAGAAGAAGAAAAAATTACACCATCTTACCGTAGGGGAACCGTGAGTAGTATGCGAAGCAGCCATGGGGTCGACTCTGGTTCCCATTACGCGAGCCATAGTTTCATCAGTAGCAGCTTCTCGGCGGCGTTGACGTTTCCTTTCGGCTTCGCGAGCCCGAAGTTCGGGATCGGCCTGTCGCCGCTGCCGTTTCGTGGCAGCGGCTCGAGCCCTCTTCTCAACACCGCATATCCACGAAGTTAATGATGATGAGTGGGCGAAGCACCGGGGGATCATTCGGGCAAAGCGCTGGAAGCGTTCTCCGGAAGCCGGAAGCTGGCTTCCGGAACCGGAAGCAGAACCGGATGTGGAAGCGGAAGCCGGCTTCCGGTTCCGGCTTCCGGAAGCCGGAGCTTGGCGTACATGCGCAGTAGGGGTGTGGACGCCGCACGGCGGATGGAGGGAGGGAGGGAGTGACATAGCCCTGACCATAAGCTGCTTCGCATCTATAAATATAGTGCTCTTTTCCAGGCTCACGCACCCGGACCGGCACTCAACCTCAAGGAAGCGCATCCCAGGGTAGCCTAACCAAGAGTGTCCTTTATTGTTTAGTGGCCGGAAGTTACACACATGAGGCGCCACCTGTGGCGCCATCTAGTAACACATGCGATATCATTACAACTTCGCCTTCTTCGAAAAGGAAAAAGCGTACAATTACTGCATTTGATAGCCTGTGAACCATACTGGTTGTGTTCTGTTCTACTGCTGATCGTCGTATACGGGGTGCCGTTGATATGTTCGTATCTGGAGGTGCTTGAATATTTACGCTGTGCTGGACTCTTGACGCACTGGTTTTGTCTACAGGGGCTCTAAATACCGCCGCGTTTCCTGGGATGAAGCGCTTCCGATATTGGCGGAAAGGCACTCGGTAGCGCATGCCGCACTGTACTGCACAAGACGTTCACGGTTTCATATGTGGCCATCGTAGAGTTCGTAGATATCTTGGTGCCTCTGCACAATGACGGTGAGGGGTTACGAGTACTTTACAGAACCCTTCGAGGAGCGTTGTGGCAACCTGAACCATAGATGATGCCATGGTTTAAAAACTGTATGCTTCTTGCTTACCTGTTGATGCTCGGTTTCTCTGCGTTTATTGTGTCTGCAGCCAGACGTCAGGCTTCGGAAAAATTTGGATGTCTGGATGTCCGACCAAGTTCAGCTTGGTTTTCGGAAGACCGCGACGCAAAAGCAGCGCAGGCTTTTGGCCCCTTGTCACCTGTGAGGTGCACTGGTATACCCCAATGTATTATCTGATGTTTTCCTCCAGAGAACACTTTTCCTGCAAACTTATTTGGACGTAATTCTTTAGCTTGTGGCTAAATCGTTCGATAAGTTGGTTGCTTGCAGGTGGTAGTCAGCAGAAAATGTATGATTTATGCCACGGTCTTGAAACAATATTTCAAGCTCGTTCGCTGTGAATTGAGGCCCCTGGTCGCTCAATATCTCTTCAGGGTAGCCTTCACGGCTATATACACTAAGCAAAAGTTATGTGACTCTCAGATGGGACGTTAATCTGAAGCAGACTTCTGGTATTTACTGAGGTAGTCAATTAGCGTGATGACAAAGCGACAGTATCCGGGTGTCTACGCTAATGAGCCGAATACCTCTGTGCCGGCCTTTTACACGGCACTGGAGGGAAGTCTACCGGTTTCGAGAGGCACAAAATCTTCCGTTGATTGGTCCTCGGACTCACAAATAGAGCAAGGCTTAATCAAGTGTTCTATCTGCCTGTCCATTCAAGGCCACAAGTACATTTCAAGCAGTCGCTGCTTAGTTCATGAAATACAGAGACGTGACTAGCGGGCTGCTTCCAGGAAGCGGGCAGTCAGCACTGCGGGAACTAAGAAATGTTCGCAACGTAGAAGAAACCCTCCTGTGGTGGAGAACTCGTCTCGGGCAAGATATTTACTTGGTGATCATGGCGACGTGGTCTATTCGATGACGTTGTGTAGCAGTGGGTCCTGACACGTTTCGACGATAAATTATCTGTGACTTACACACCCCGAAAAATCATGATGAACACCGCGTCATCAGACCTTTACGGCTCCGTGTTATTTATGTGCGTCAACTGGGGCATTCTTGTCAAAGTTTTCACTGACCTTCTTAAACTCTATTGTTCAGTTATAATCCAATATCCTAGCATGAATGTCATCTTGTGATTCTGAAGAGTCTACGACCCGCATCCCTAGCCCTCAAAAAAGTCAATATAGCCTGATGATCTGTACGAAATGTAAATGGGTGTCCCCTTAATCGCACGGCGCCAACGCCCGCAGGCCCAGGTGAACGCGGATACTTCAAGCTTACCAATGGAATACTTCCTTTGCTGATCTGTTAGACTTTGAAAAGTGAAAGCGACAAAAACTAAATCATGGCCATCTCATTGCTGCAGCACTGCTCCCAGACCAATAGCAGAGGCATCAGTTGTAATGACGGTGTCAAGGGCAGGATCAAACAACTCCAAGCACCACTTGATAATACGCGTTCCAGTTTATCAAAAGACACTTGTGACTTTGAATCCCAATTTAAATTGGGAATTGTCTTTCACAACAACTCGCGGAGAGGCATCACCACCTCGGCGTATCAAGGAAGCATGACCATAGTGATTAAAGGAAAGTAACGGGGCTTCATCCGTTGGTGCAGGTACATTTTTAACGGTATCAACGCTAATCTGCAGAGGGGATGCGTCTTTATCACTCACAATATGTCCAAAGAATGATAATGAGCTTGCACACATTAAAATTAAATTTATTATTCGATTTGAGCCCGTTCTGGTTAATGCGCTGCAAAACCTATTTAATGGTCACGTTATGTTCATCAGGCGTACTGCCGAAGACAATGACATCAATGTAGAAGAAGGTATTTCTGCAGGACTGCCAAATTCCGGTCATCATATTTTGGAAAGCGGACGGGGCTGAAGCAAGGTCAGAACAGACGTGATTTAACCGGTCAGTCCTTGATTTGTGAGAAATGCTGTCGAATATCTACTTTCTAGGCTCAAGACGACTTGGTGACATGCTGCTGCTAGATGCAGCCTCGGAAAGTACATGGCCCCATGAAGCTTCTACAGCAGCTTTTCGGTGTTCGGTAGAGGGAACTTGTCGACTACAGTTGCCCCCTTGTTAGGCTCGCGTAAATCAACGCATAACTGTATCGAACTGGCCTCTTCCCGCGCAACGACAAGTAGTAAGACCCAGTCAAAATTGCCAACTTTCTCAGTGATATTTTCACATTCAAGGCGCTCCAACTCTTCAGATACATGATCTTTTACGGCCGATGATAACCGTCACAATTTAGCAACAACCAGGGTGACACCTTCCAGAATTCTACCATTGTCACTGAAATTCTTTGCGAGACCTAGCTTCTTGTCAAAGAAATCTGAAAATTCGGTGCGTAACTAAGCTGAAATGCCTTGCGGTACCTGCGGTATTGATGAACCTACCATCAATTGGCAGATGCGAGGAGTCCCAGGGTGTTATTTCGGTCAAGTGCGACATAAAAGAGCACGTCTGCCTGGCGGTTGCGGAGCACAACCGGAGTGACTAAACATCCTTGCACTGCGATGTGGTTGCGTGAAAAATTGAAGAGGGCAGAAGAAAACGATTGCAACGAAAAAAGCCTTTAGCTTTTCGTATGTAGTTGCCCACAAAACTGAGACTGCTGAACCAGTGTCCACAAGCAGGAGAATAGTGACATCGTGTACTTGCACGTCGAGGTGCACTCCTCTTATATTCTACCGATGGAGATGTAGAACTGTCAGAACTTGGCCCAGTTTGCCGTACGTTTTGCACATCCTCGTTATTGCCTGACACACAGAAGAACTTGGAATGTGCCATGAAAAGCCACCGCAGAACCAAAGCTTGGACTTGGGTGGTTGCTTGCGTAACCCCGCTCCCAAAGGTGGATAGCGTTCCGTTCCCGTGTCTGGCGGTTCATGGCGTTCTACTATGTAAGCGTCCGTACGTGGCATCAGTTACTGGGAATTTTGTGCAATTGCTTCCATGGTCCTGGAAATGTCGAGTGCATGTTCCAAAGAAAACACAGAATGTTCTAACAGCGGTCACTTCAGTATTTGGCTTTGGGTTGTCTTCGCCACCAGCTAATCGCGAACAAAGTCATCTACATGCGGACAGAAGTCGCGAGTAGCGTAAAGTTCGCGAAAGCTCATGACGAATGTTCTTCTTCTTTCTGGGGTTTTACGTGCCAAAACCAGTTCTGATTATGAGGCACGCCGTAGTGGAGGGCTCCGGATTAATTTTGACCACCTGGGGTTCTTTAACGTGCACTACAACGCAAGCACACGGGCGTTTTTGCATTTCGCCTCCATCGAAATGCGGCCGCCGCGGCCGGGATTCGATCCCGCGATCTCGAGCTCAGCAGCGCAACGCCTTAGCTGACTGAGCTACCCCGGCGGGTAGCTCATGACGAATGAATTCACTGATCCCCTCGCAACATTGCTTGTTGGCCAAAGAGGTGCCGCTCAACGACGACTTTAGTTGTAGTGGTGTAGTAAGCTTCAAACTTTGCCAAGGTGATGTCACATTTGTCCCATGCGCTCGTGCCTTTGGCACCTGTGCCCGGCTCATTGTTTCACAGTCAAAGGTGACATATGTTTTTGTGGCAATGTGTAGAAAACACGCTGTTCTTCGATACCCGAACATTGCGAAATGAGTGGTTTCCGGCGAGAAGCTGTGGGGGCGTTACTGTCTGATGTAAACAGATAATTTGCAAACAGCGGACGCCGCTGTTTCCACGGGATGACTGGCTTTCCCGGTACTAGCAGCAATTACTTTGGCGGAAGCCGGATTCCTGAAGCTCAGTGGTGTACGGTCCTATTCACCTTCCTTTCCATCTGTTCTATTCCGGGCGCATGCACCCGCAGCAGCGATCAGACTCAAGAAAGCATATCCCGCAATAAGAAGTGTCCGCCACCTACAGGGGGCGCAACAAACCGCGGCGATGATGCCAAGGCTGGGCCATCAACGGTCGCGCTAGCGTTAGTCATTGTGCAGCGTCAGCAGCCCATGCCAGTTCGCCGCTCACGTGGACTTGTGCTCTCTTTCGATGCCTCTAACAGCGCGACTTTGTGGACTTCTTTCGGTAACTCCAACAGTCATAAAAAAGACAGTAATCCCTATGTGTGAAACGACGAGTTTTTAGGGGATCAAGTGGTGAGAAAGGAACAACGATGGCGAAGCGGCCATGTTTTTACCGTAAGACAAAAATGCGAGATCTAGGGGTTCAGTGTCCTGAAGGAGACGTTCCTGCGTCCATAGAGTTTCATATAATAATTACTAGAGGGAACTCTGACGCTGCAATCGTTGGGCCACCACGGGAATAATGGGTAGTACATGGATTTGTCTGATCTTCATGCTTGTGGATTCAGACGTTCTTGTGGCTTTGTTTATTGAGCTTTATCTGCCTTCATTGCCATAAATTTCACAGAAATCTATACTTTTTTAGGTTCAGAAGGCTCTGCGAACACGTGCAATTGCTACTAATTGCAGCGGTGCAGCCTGTTGAGGTGGCCTAATCGAAGCTGGCCAAGCGTCTGAACGCCCTGGCTTGCCCGCAAGAATTTCATAAGGGCGTTATGTGCTGCTTGACGGTACATGCGTCCGTGGCCTAATCATTCTGCTTCCGGCAGGCGTGCTGTGCGGCTCGTAGAATCATGAGCTCCATTGGAGCGGCGATGGCGGCCCTTACCGGCCGCGGTAACAGGAACCAAGAAGAGGATGATTACCCTTTTGTTTGGCCATACCTGCCTACAGGACGCATCGTTACCAATACAGTTTTTCTGCATGGTCACGTGCGAGCACCGCCTTACAGAGTCGAAGATTTCAGGGACACTCTCGCTCTAGCCGGGGTGCTGCCGGAAGTTGTCGCACTCGGTGCCTATCAGATTAACCATGTCTGGGCGGTTACCATGTGCAATGCAGACGCTACCAAGCAGCTGCTAGCCTTGAAGGAAATGACAGTGAAAGAGCGGCGCTGCGTCGTCGTGGACCCACAGGACCGGCAAGTCAAGTTGCGCCTTCACTGGCTTATTCAAGATGTGGCTGACGAGGACGTTCGTATAGCGTTAGCCGCTTTCGGCAAGGTGGTGAACGTACAGCGGGAGCGTTGGCAGGTGTCGGGGGTACAAGACAAGAACTCGACGGCCCGGACCGTGCTGATGAAGTTGAAAACCAGCTTGAAGTTGGAGGACCTACCGCACCAGGTACGGGTTGCCGAAGAACTAGCATTAGTGGTAGCTCCCGGGCGACCAATGCAGTGCCTGCGCTGTCAAGGCTCTGGACATGTCCGGCGTGACTGCAAAGTGCTCCGGTGCTCGATATGTAGGCGATTTGGACACGAAGACGCTCAGTGCACGCGGTCCTACGCCGCAGCTACTGGTCGAGGAGTGAACGACTACACCGAGAAGCATTTAATGGACGTGACCGAAGCCGAGGAGGCAGCAAAGGGAAGCGGAAGCCTGGAAACCCAAAAGGAACCGGGCAGCGAAAAAACACCAGAAGGCAAGCAAAGCCAGTTGACAGGGGAGCCTACAACGAGCCGCCATCACCAGTCACCAAAGCGGGAGCAACACCCGGGCCCGCTGATGGCGACACGATGAAAAGCAGTGACACAGAAGGCACCCAGGCATAGCCAACGAAGCTGGGCTTGCCAAAGAGCCAAGCCCAGAACAGCAGAGCCAACCCGGCCGTCAAACGTCCGCTTGAAGAGACTGCGGACCAGAAGGCGTGTTCCGGGAGACGCCCCAGCGTGAAGCCACGGCCAAATGTCGAATCGGAGAGGAAAGCCACCGACGAGCCGCCGAGGCAGCACCTGGACACCCGGCAACCGGGCGGATCCGAAGACGTCTAGCGGTGCGCTAGACATGCAAGGTAAGCGTCATGCTTCGGGTCCCACCCCCTCCTGTTGAAACATGGCACGCAATGCGTCGTTTAGTTTGGCAACGTTAAACGTTCGAGGCCTGGCCGCAAAGAAAAAGCAGAGCCAAGTATACCGGTTGCTGGCGGACCATGACCTCGACATGTTGGCAGTTCAAGAAACAAAAGTTGAAGGGGAGGAGCGGACCCGGAGCATAATGCTTCGCTTCACGTCGCGCTACTACGTGGCAGTGAGTCATGCGGTGGGCAAGTCAGCGGGATGCCTGCTATTTTTGAAAAAGTTAACTGGCCTTGATGTAGAGAGTGTTTATTCATGTCCAAGTGGTAGATTTATTGTTGTTGATTTTTATTACAGTGATGTTAACTGGAGAGTATTATGTATTTACGCACCAAACGGGACAGATGAGAGGTATAATTTTTTTCTGAGCACTGAGCCGTATCTGACTGAAGACAAACATGTTCTTGTGCTAGGAGATTTCAACTGCATTTTGAACACTCGGGACCGAAGCAACGCACGCGGGTATAAAGACAGAAGTAGTCAGCTATTATCAGGGTTAATTGCAGAACATGATATAGATGATGTAGCAGAATGTCTCGAGGCAGCGAGAGAAGTGCAGTTTACCCATTTCCAAGGTCTGAGTCACGCTCGCCTTGACCGTATTTATGCATCTATAGAATTATTACCGTTGTGCACGAAGTACCATGTAGTACCCGTGTCGTTCTCGGACTATTGTCTCGTTAAATGTATGGTGGGCAGCAAGGAAAAAGAAAACAAGTTTTCATGGGATCTGTGGAAAATGAATGTAAAGCTTCTGAGTGACGAATGCTTTATTCAATATGTGAAAGAGGCGATAGATGAAATGAAATCAGAACAGATGCCCAGTGTTGGAGCGCAATGGTATTCATTTAAGCAACATGTCAAAATGAAAGCCATACAGCGACCTAGCTGCCTCAAGTATGAGGAAAAGTCAAAGAAAGGAATTTAAGAGCAATGCTTAAAAAGCTGCTTAAGCTTGAATGTCGTGAGCCGGGCAAGTTTAAATACAACATTCGTAGCATAAAACCGAAACTCGAAATAGCAGATGAAGAACGTTATGGGGGAGCCATAGTGCAGGCCAGAGCCGAGGCATGGGCGGCCGGGGAGACGCCCACAAAGCGAGCGCTGGGAATGGAAAGGACTCACGTCCGCCGTAATCACATCGATGTGATAGAAGAAAATGGTGTTGAAATAACAGATACGGAGGGCGTAAGGCGAGCTTTCTTTCGATTCTACGAAGGGCTGTTTGCCCATAGATCAGTAGATGTAGAAGGGTTTAAAACAGCCTTCTTAGACCGCATGCTTCGGCTGTCAGAAGAAAGAAAAGCAGCTCTTGAAGCACCAATAACAATAGCAGAAATAGAAAAGGCGATAGATGATCTTAACCCTGGTAAGTCGCCCGGGCCGGACGGTCTGAGCGCGGCTTGGTACAAAGCATTCAAGCAAGACTTGTCCCCTCCGTTGAAAGATGTCTTAGATGAGGCATTTGAGGTGGGAACATTACCCCAGTCATTCTCCCAAGCACACACTGTGCTCATTCCAATAACAGAACAAAAAGATAGGCTAAGACTTGTGACCTCATACAGACCAATCTCACCAACTGTGATTATAAAATATTTATGAAAGTATTGGCTAGTGAACTTCAGACCGTTATGACGCATAGTGGGAGCCCACCAAACCTGTGGTATTAAGGGCCGCTCTATTTTTACTAATATTCATTCATTGAGGTGTGTACTAAGGTCCCAGTATTTTTCAAAGGTAGCGAAAACTCCTCCTCTCCGCGCCGTTTCCTCCTCGCCTCCTCCCTCTCGGCCGCCATTAGTGAGCGAAGCGCGCGGCCATACCATACGGCCGCTACCGACCGCTTCATTTCGTATCCCCTGCGGAACTGAAGCGCTTGCTTGAAACGCGACTGTCCTGGGCGCATTTTCACAAGGCTGTTCGTACGTAAGATATCTACGTAAGATATGTAGTACCTTCAATTATTAGTAGAATCTGCGTCGCTCAGACGGGGCAACCGAAAGGTAGAACAAGTTAAACGCAATCATAAGCAGTCTTTACCACTGCTGATTGTTTATGGGTACCGAATGGTCATCTGTTTACCTGACGCATTTACGAATACAAAGAGCTACATCAAACTATGCACACACAACACGGCGGAGACATTAACATTTAGGTGTTTCTTTTTTTAATTTCGAAAACGCATCCGCGCGCTTTTCTTTCCACCTCAGTTATACGCCTTGGTTCCCGTGTGTTTGCGCGCTTTCTGCGTTTTGATCTTTGATTGGCGACTTCGCCATTATGCTAATTTTATGAGAAGTCACGCTGGTATTCATGTTCCCAAAATGCGCCCTTTTGTTCGCTGCAGAGCATAAACCGGGACTTTTTTTTTTGAGTCGTTGGCTGATGGTTAACTCGAGAACGCACCCACCTCCCCAAGTTCATCACTGACTGGGTGAGAACAGCGATCAGAAACCCCCTCAGTAATGACCTCCCCTCGGTGGCAGTCAAGTTTCTTTCTTCCGATACGGTGGAGCCATATCGCTCGCCGTTTGAGGTTTCGTTTGCCACGAGGAAGTGCAAAAAACTTGCCCCCCTTGGCAATGCTATTCGGCATCGTGCTGCAAGTCGGCATCGTGCTGCAGCCGAGCGCGTCTTCAAAAATGTAAAAAGCCTACGCCCACGCACAGCGCACATGTGTCCCCGTGTTTCTACGCTCACTAATGGTGCTGTTTTCCCGCGATAACGAAAGCCGCGCTGGTTATTCGTCACGTGTAAAGCCTCGTCCAATGGGCGAGCGGAAAACTGCGAAGAATGCAGGAGAGGGGTAGAGGGCGGGAAGTGTCACAGCTGTCCCCGATTTGTCGTCGGCGCGAAGTCGATCGACGGGGTAGACAAGCTGGTTGGTCGTTCCGTACTCAAGCGAACACAGTGAAGAGAGTCAGAGTCGGGAGTAAACAAAAAAAAAAACAAGATATTTATCGGCTGATAAATATACACAAATCAATATAATAAAATAATAAAAAAACACAAGACACACTAACACACCTGAACTTAATATATCACAATGATGAAGACAATAAATACGAACAATTAACAGTACATATCAAAATGAAACAGTGCGAGGATCAAATACACAAGAATACACTTAACAGTATTTCACTAAAGCAAAGTTCAAAAGAATTCAAAGTTCAAAAGAAAACAAACGATGTCATAAGCGTGGCCGGGCAGCAGCAGCAAGTCCATAAACCGTGAAGTCGGTGCACAAAGCTTTCCCGAAGAATGCTGGCGGTCCGATCTTGTCGAGGTGGATGCGAATTTCTGGGCTGGGTTTCCCGGGAGTCTAGATCTGACGACTTCCCTCAAGCAGGTTGAGCTAACTTGAGGCGAACTACCGAGAGCTTCGTTGCAGACGCTGGTTTGACGTCTCGTACGTCAACTAGTTGCTCGGAGTTCCGACGTGGCCAGGCGGCCCAGGCGATACTAGACGGCACTATCCCCCCAACGGTTTTTCAGCAGCGCATAGGTTCAGCTTCTAGACTAAATATCAAGGCCCAAAACCTGCGCTTAAATAGCCTCTCCTTTCCCTAGTTCCCTATGTAGGGAAACTGCCGCTATGTAGAGTTCTCCGAATTCAGGGCTCAAATTTGCTCCCAACAATCTTGGCCGCGTCCCTTTCACCATGGACGAAGAACCGCAGATTCTCCTCTCTCCCAATGTCAAGGGCCAAGGGGGAACCCGGCATACCACGCAGACGTACACGCACACTTCTGGGTCCGTAATCGGCGTGTCGCGTCTGGAATCGAGATGGCAGCCCGAGTGGCCACGACGATTTTGACGCCCGTAATTCGGCGTGTCGATGTCGAATAAATTATACGCTGCACAGTCAGGAGCCCACGTTTTTGACGCTCGTAATTCGGCGTGTCATTAATCAGCGTCCAAACCATTCGAAAATATGCCGCTCCGTGACAGGGAGGAAATTCTCCTTTCCTATTTGAACAATGGTTTGCGCTACCTTTGGAACATACAGGGACCTTAGTGTGTACTTGAATGTTTTGACGCCTCTCGGTCGGCTGTCGCAATACTGCAGCTTGACGTAGAAAAGGCATTTGACTGCGTATCTCATGTAATTTTTCTTTCCATACTCGAACATCTTAATTTAGGCTCAATCATCATAGACGGAAAATCCATAGCTTATCAAAACTGCAAAACGCGCCTGATAGTTAATAACAGATTGGGGGCCCCCGTTGACGTCCAGCGGAGCGTGCGTCAAGGGTGCTCACTGAGTCCTCTTTTGTTTTGTATTTATATTGAAACTTTGTTTCTAGCAATAATAGAAAACGATTGTGTTCATGGGTTCAGATTGCAGGCGTCCGAGGTAAAGCTCTTAGCGTACGCTGATGATATAGCGGTGTGCTGTATAGAAAAAGACAGTCGCTGTAGTAAGACGGTTCGGCGCGGTAACAGGGAGTTTCGTGAACTGGGGAAAGTGCCTCGGCTTTTGGCACGGCGAGTGGCCGTCAACACCAGAGACATTTGCCAACGTGAAATGAGTTAAAACCCCAGTGAAGTACCTCGGCGTTCCCCTCGAAAATTAAAAGAAAAATGATGATTTCTGGCTAGAGCAAGTCAAAGAAACACGAGAAAAGGCGGAGAGGTGGAAAGGTGCACACCTATCAATTTTCGCTCGAGCGACAGTGTGCAATTTATTTTTTGTTAGTAAACTATGGTATATTATGCAAGCGTTGCATTGTTCGCGAGTGCATGTGCAGAAGTTGCACCGAGTGTTCGCTGTTTTTATTTGGGCTTCCAGCTGGGAACGCTGCAGCCGCACGAATCTTTTCAGTCGAGTGAAAAAGGGAGGCCTGGGTCTGGCACACCTTTTCGTGCGGCAGCTTGTAAACCGCTTTTTCTTTTTTCGTGACGTCAACGACCCGTTCTTAAGATCGGTGTGTCAAGTCAGGCTTTGTAATGCATTACCAGAGTTTGTTATCAGCAGTGAAACTATGCCAGGTACTTTGTTTGGGTACCTTCAAGGAGATACTAGCCAGTGTTCGTTTTTTGTCTGTGCGGTTCTCTAATGATTATATGTTCAGCGTAAAAATAAAGAAAATTAAAATTAAATTATGGGGTTTTACGTGCCAAAACCAGTTCTGATTATGAGGCACGCCGTAGTGGGGGACTCCGGAAATTTGGACCACCTGGGGTTCTTTAACGTGCACCTAAATCTAAGTACACGGGTGTTTTCGCATTTCGCCCCCATCGAAATGCGGCCGCCATGGCCGGGATTCGATCCCGCGACCTCGTGCTCAGCAGCCCAACACCATAGCCACTGAGCAACCACGGCGGGTATAAAGAAAAATGTACAGTGACCTGTGCGATGTTATTTTTCCAGTGCCGATGTACAGAACTACATACAGTAGGTCAGGGAAAGAACGTTTTAAAACGCGTAAAAAGAATGCACGTACAGCCAGGAGTGAAATAGTTCTTCAAGCTTCACACTGGCACTCTGACAGTGAGAACCTTTTTTAGAAGAGCGCGGGTTCTACATGCATGGGGGTCAAACTGATTTGCAAAAAGCCGGAAACCGTAGACCATGCTCTCATACATTGTTGGGAGGAAGTTTATTTTGGGACGGTTCTGCAAAGAACTATAAAGAAAGAATTGCCTTTAGATCCGTACGGCATCAGGTTTCTACCACTAGATAATGAGGACGGGGTCCCATTTGACGTCATCATGCTGTCTGGCCTCTACTGTCTGTGGTGATCCCGAATGCAAGACTTCTATTGTGACCCAGAAGCGCGGCCTGCGCGCATACATTTCCATGAACACATGTCACGCTTTCTGGAGGTGAAAAAAAAAAACACAAGTTGATGTGCCTGATTGGTTACCAAGGGTAGAGGCCTTGGCATCCCTAAAGGAATTTTAAAAGACAAAGTCAGCCAAGTCATGCTGGCCGCTATGTAAGAACGTGTTTTTTTCTTCTTTATTTTCGTGTCCTAGTTATGTATTTTGTTTGTTTTGCTGACAGTGTGTAGGTGAACCTGTAGAGAACTGGCAATAAAGATGAAAAAAAAAGCGTCCGTGGCCTAATGGTTTCAACATCAGGCTTCAGTGCTAGAGGTGCTATGTTCGAATCCTGCCTTCGGGTAGTTTTAATAATGTTTATTAAATACATTTATTAAACAGTACTTTGTTGAAATGCCGTGTTCACAAAATCGCGACACCGTTTGAAGCCAGAAGGAGAACGTTTAGCCAAACCAATGTGCTACCCATAATTCCCACGCTGGCTGAACCGCCCCTCTTGCAGCTTCCATAGACACTAGTGCCAAAGTTCCCTCTATTGATTATTTTATGAAACTCTATGCCTACGACAGACGACGTTTAGCCTGGAAGCGAATGATGTCTCGATACAGGGGCGGAATTCACTAAGCTGTGCCATTCATACCCAATTTCTTAGCCAAAACTATCTTACGTTAAGATAAGTGTGCAGCCGAAGTTGGAGGACACTTAACTTGCGGTGTCGTATGAGAGCGTGAAGGGAGCAAAGCTCGGAATAAACGGCAAGGAAGGAAAAAAGCACGGTCAGCTGATAGCATGGCTGCGCATCATGCACCTGTAGTTGAGCCTATATTATCACGGGTAATCACTGCACACCGCTTTTTGACAACTTCTTTTCCCGTGCGTCCGCTGCAACGTCGACAAGCGCAACCGCGCTCGCTCGTTGGTGGCACCGCCTTCAAAAGCATGTCAGTGTAAGTGCCACGTGTTCTTTCCACATTTATGCGGAAGACAGGACTGATGGACACGGGGGGACATGTTTGGCCCAGAAAGAGACGCTCAGCCGGAGCAATTCAGCGCTGGTCTGCCAGGCTATAACCCCACCCCGCCTGCACCACTAACACCACCACCACCACTACCATATTACAAAACGACCGAATGTATTTATTTCTATGCCCATTAAGGAGGAAAAAAAAGAAAACTACGTAATAAATAGTTCACATGGCCTCAGGGCAAGGCCAGCAGTATACATCAACATAGTATGTCATCGCGCTGCACACAATTGCAGGTGTGACTCTAATGCCGCGCACCGGCTCAATATCTGCTCCCTCGGCACCCGGTAACTATGTCTACGAGCACCAACAGACGATGAAACACTCGCTCCCTTAGTATAGGATCCCTGTTAAGAGCACGCGGACCTATGAAAGCAGCCCTGAAAGACGAATGCAGAAAGAAGACCTGGCTGCCGATTCTGCCCAATTTATGATAGAAGACTTCGCTTCGTAACATCCGCACGTGCAAGTTTAGCTGCCTATCACAATTTGACGTCATATCAGCGTTCTTCGCTTGTCCTTGGCTCCTCGTCAGCCAATAAAACACGATGATGCCGCACACCAAGTCAATAGTTGGTTTTGTAGGCTCAGGCGGCCGCCTTCCGACAGAGGCGAAATGCGCAAAGGCGCGTATACTACAATTTGGAGCTCAGTAATAAATCACAGGTTGGTGACGTGAAGGTTTGGAGCCCCTAACTAAGTTCTTTGTCATAGCCCAAGTGCACCTCATCTGCACTAACCAGTAAACATCACCACAATAATCAGCGCCAACGTTTCCTTTGTAATGAAGCAGACGCGCCTCTTGTTTTGAATAGCAGCTCGAAGACGACAACGACAACCCGTGCTGTGATTTGCAAGATAGCTCGGGCTGTTCACTACTGCTAGGCTGCTGTTTTATCTGCTGCTTCCCATCTTTAATTAACCATCACTACATTTGGTGGAGGTGCCGGGTAAAGTCTCTTCCGGCTGCTGTGCTCTCTGGCGTAGACGCTGTGCGGCGCGTAGTTTGTGGACAGCGGGACGGCCAAACACTTTGGTGAAATGTGTCTTGAATGCGGACCAACTCGAGAGGTCAGATTCATGATTCTTAAACCATAGGGTTGTGACGTCAACCTGGTAAAAGATGGCGTTAGTCAGTTTAGCCTGGTCGTCCCACTTATTGTGAGCGCTTACACGTTCATAGGAGGACAGCCAGTCTTCGACGTCATGTTCTCCGGTCCCGCTGAAGATGGCCGGGTTGCGCTGACGGGGAACGCCGGCGCAAGTGACAGGGGTAGTCCGTAGTCATGGGTTCAGTCGGAACGTAGGTCGCGTCAGTCATGGTGTCGGTGGGCAACGTACGATTGCGGAGCTCCAGGGTGACTTGAGGGATACCCAGCAATCTCCACCAAATGTCCTTAAATTTACCAACTTCATAAAAACACACGTTGAAGTACACGTGAGAATACTGCGCAGCACCGCACGCACATCACCTAACGGTTAAAGATTCGAGCTGGTTTCGGATCAAATCTGTTCGAGTCGTCGATCTTGCTACACCGGCGCAGTGTGTTCCGAGCCGTCACTGCACATATAGTACGAGGTCATAGTCGCGATGGATGTATCCAACGGCAGCAGGCACCGTGCTGTAAATGTGCGAATGCGGCCACGCCGTACGAAGCGAAATGCGGCTCATGACCAACAGTGCATGAAAATTCCCGACGAATTTTGCATGTTGTAAAACGTAATCAGCGTATTCTTATGTCAACTACAGGACGAAGGCCCCTCGCCGTGATCTCACATCACTCGTGTTCTGCGCTAACTTTTTAAAATTTGGGCCTGCATACTTCCTATTTTCATCACTGCACCCAACATTCATTCTGCCGCCCTTGACATCCGGTAATGTGGTTGTAGTAGAGAGGGGATCGGAGAACTTAGAAGAGCGTTTACGTGTGTATGTATGTAGTACATACACACGTATGTACCGGGTACCGGGTGTCCTACGTTACTTGAGCCAAACTTTAGTCAAGGAATTGTTTGGTTTTACGTGCCAAAACCACGATTTGATTATGAGGCACGCCGTAGTGGGAGACTACGGAATAATTTTGGCCGCCTGGGGATCTTTACCCTGCCCCCAATGCACGGGACACGGGCGTTTTTGCATTTCGCCCCCATCGACATGCGGTCGGAGCGGCCTGGATTTCGTCCCGCGACATCGTGCTCAGCAGCCCAGCCAAACTTTCAAAATATGCAAATACCACGTAGCTAGAGAGAACCAAGGTAATGTTGTTTGGCGTTGCTTGGAGGTACTGAGATTATTTTTTTGCTTTCCGCTTAATTATATATTACACCTTAATTAATCATACCCTTCTCAAGTATTATAATTAGATGAAAAGTGTGAATGAGAAAATTGTAGAACAACATGAAAAACTCCCGATACAGCTTTCTGTTGCTCAATACGTGCTACATAAAAGTGTTTTTCCAAGCATGAGTTTGGCCCGCGAGAACGCTCAAAATTGCCGCGCGACTGGCCGCTCGAGGCACTCTGCGTGTATTCGCGGGCTTCTTTCGCGCCGTCATGATGGCTTGCCTACTGCGCAGCAGTCACGGAGCACCGTAAGACGGTCGCTTGCTGGAAGAAAATTCTACCGCCGAATCAACAAACGCCTACGAAGGCTTTCTTAAAGGGATACAGACACAAAAGTTGGCGGGTGGTTTTTTGCGTCGGAACAAAACTTGAACGCATTGAAAATGACGAATACAACAAGCTGCTTTGAAAAAAAGAAGGGGAAACATCTTTTTTTTTTTGCGATTTTCTGTTGCACTTTGCCTCCAAGCGGCCGCTGGCCGAAGCTGAAATTTGACGTCGCAACACTCACCCGCGCGCGTCGCGCGGCCAAGGTCGGCCAAAGCCGTCGCAGTGTTTGTGGGGGTGTCGGTCCCTTGCAGCGTTTGTTTAACCCCTTTTGGCGATCTTCGCACGTGGTCCGTCCGAAACATTATCCCCGCGGGCGCTCCACGCAGGTGGTGCGTCTTACATGCGCCTTCCCGCGGTCATGACTCGGCATTGACGCGTTCGTCGCGGCGGAAGGAAATGCCCAGACATTGCTGTTCAACATCATCGTCGGTCGTGACATGCTGTCGCACACGTTTCCCAGAGACGAGAAGGTGCGTACACTTTGGATACCTGCCTGTGAGCCATCACGCACAGCCTGGAGAGCTCTAAAAAATGATTTTATTTGCGCGGATCACTTCGTCGACGATGATTATGTGGCCAGCCCTGGCTGTGCTGAAAAGCCTCGGCATGCCGCTCAAAAGGCAATGTTAGAGCCTGACGCTGTGCCATCGGTCTTCTCACGAAAATGCAAGGCAGAAATGATCAGCGGCGCATTGGAAAAGAGGAGGCGAAAAGATGTCGGTACTGTTTCCGTTCACCGTGCAGCCTTCTTGAGCAGTGTGAGGGCGAGGCTGGGGCGAGATGCCCGAGGCTGGGCACGAAGGCAGTGATGTCTTTAAAAATGTTGGCAAGCATAGTAAAACAATACAAGGCTAGCGAGCGCGACTCACGAGATCAGACACACACGCAGCTCTGCTTCTCCACAGGCAAAAAGCAGAAAGAACTGGGCAGAACGCCAGACAGGTGCTGCCATCTGTCGGGCGGCTGGCGAAGTGGACGTGAGAGTCTCGGAGGTACTGATCCACGCAGTACTGAAGTACCCCGCAGCTGCCTCGCCTGCGTGCGCTCTTGGAAAAGCAAGTTTACAGAGGAAATGACAAATAATTCTTGCACAAGTGCCTGGTGCAGAGCGAAATGTTCGCGCTACGGTTCGCGAAAACCTGACCGGCACTTCCACGGCCGCCTGCTCTTCGTCGCGTGACGCGGAAGGCTCGTAACCGTAAGCAGTAATATTTCTTGCCAAGGTTGAATGGTTCTCGTCTTCAGGCGTGTAATCATCGCTGGTAGAGGCACCAGAACTCGAATCCATGCTCGCGATGGTGGTGTCGGCGCGCTTCGAATGACCGCAGCCGGCCGGCTGGCTATCCGACGAGGGTGTCGTGACGTCACGCCTTCCAACTCCCGTGGGTCGGGCGGCGAGGCGCGCGCTCACCAAAACGCCAAAAAAACTCCATCGGCTCGAAAATGAGCTAAGTGACTACTTTTTTTCAGTGTAATCACACACTGAGGATTTATTTTCGGCATTTTCGTAAAATTTTCAGATTTCGTGTGCGTATTCCTTTAAGTGAGAGGAGGAAAAAATAGATAGAACACCACACGATGCGACTGAAACATGTGAGTGACGTCATTCTGCCCGGCATTTATGTTAGTCTGGGGTTTGGAATAAACCCCTCATGGGGGGGGGGGGGGGGTCAATCATTATACGACAATGGATGTCGTCTGCTGTCGCCTTTTTTTTTGGCGTCTGGTCTTCCCATCGCCTATTGCCTGTTGCTGGACATGCAAAAAAAGAAGAAAAACGTAGTTTCTGTTTTGCATGCGCAAGTCTCTGACAAGCACGCGTAAGCGCCACGATATGACGTGGTACATTATACAGTCTAGTTCTTTTTATACTGAATGCACTTTAACAATTTAGCTCAATGAAAGCTGGATATGTCAGATTTTGTATATTACATCGCAGGCCGCTTTATGACGGCACCCTACGGACCTATTAAAGGATGCTTCAGGGTGACATGGGCCTTTGTAGTCCATTAGAATCAAGAGGCCTTGATAAACCGAAAGGTGTTGACCACTTTCAATTTGTTACCTACATACAAGGGAATTCGTACGCTTTCGTTTAACACGACTGGCTAGAAGATAACTCATTCGATGATTATTCATCTCGTTCATGGAGTGTATTTTATTTCAAAGCATCACGCTTGTTCGAGCAGTCCACGCGATTTTCGTATCAATGCTGCTACATGAGCTTATTAGCCATTTGTTTTTTCTTCTTTTTTGTATGTCATCGTATCCACGCCCGGCTTCATATCCTTGACGTGATTGCCATCTGTCGTACAAATATGTTCGTTCACCCAGTAAGATGCAGGGTGAGCCATACCGTGAGCAAAAGAAAAAAATACGAAAGAGAAAAAAACCCACTACATCACTTGGACTTAGTGCTGAGTTGAAACTATGAGCAATATACTTGAAGCCTGACGCTGCAGCACAGAAGAAGACAGCGAATCCTCCTACAGCAACAAGTCTTGATAATGCAATATATTAAGTTGTTTTTTTTGTTTCATTTCCCATGAAGAATTATAGCCTCAAAACCCTGTGGAAAAACAATCATCCGCAGACCTATGAGCAACGCAAGCTGAAACTAGAAAAAAAAATATGAGATACATGAAAACACAAATGCCCAACAGACGGTTGTCAGAGACGAAAACCATACGACTATCTGCTACCACCCAATAGAGTGTCATGGCCAGTATAAAAAGTCGGGCTACTGCGCACTTAGAGAAACAGCCTATTGCTTACACCTGAGGAAAAGGTGCGGCCAAGAATATTTCATTCATTGGTAAACTTCACAAGACTGCGAAGAATTCTCGCAAAGGGTCGTCACCGGCGATGAAACTTGGATTTATGCCTGCGAAATCGCGCTGAAGTCGCAGCGAACTGAGTGGAAAAGGCAAGACGAGTTAAGGGGGAAAAAGAAAGGCGCGTAAGAACAATTTAAAAAATCAGTGACGTGGATTGTGTTTTTTTTGACTGCCATGAAATTGCACGCCATGAATCTGTACCAGAACGCCAAACCAGTATTTACGTGGAGGTTCTGAATCGTTTGAGAAATCGTGAGCGGTGCGTGCGACCAAATTTGTCAAAAAAAGGGGAACGGGATTCTGCAATATTAGCGCGTGGATTTTTGGCTCACAATTGCATCACTGCCCTGGAACACCCTCCCTACCCCCCGGATTTAGCTCCCTGAAACTTTTTTTAAGTGAAGCTTTGTTTGCCTCGTTCTTGAACTTTCCCGGTGCTTGTGCTGTCTCAGCAAATAGCTAACAAACAGAACACCACTCGAATCTCTACTGCCCCTACAGGTTAGCTGGCTCGCCATCGTCGTTCTTCTTTGTCATTTCTTCTTTGTTATTTCATCGTCGTCATGTCATCATGGTGCCGTCGTCAGGCTGTAGTATTCATTCCATCGTCATCATCCTGTTGCAGTCATTTCCGTGTCGTCATCCAGTTCTTGTCATGCTGTCGTCGCATTGCCGTCGTGGCCATTACATCGTCGTCATTCCAGTTTTTCTCATCCCATATTTCTCGTACCGTCGTCGCCATCCATTCGTCGTCCTGCGTGGAATCCGCATGTTCCAATGCCAGACTTTGTTCCAACGTCACGTTGGGCGAGCCATTTTTCACAGTGTGTCCAACTTGGTCCTGTTGCAAATGGTCGCCAAAGAAGAGCACCATTCTTCACAAACACCAATTAAACGCTTTGCTTTGCTTAAACCAATTGCCTGAGTGCATGCGTGTCACACATGTCTGGTTGCCCAAAAGCAAACTCGTGCTCGGGGGCGGTATTTCGGAAATGTGACTGCAATTCAAAAGGAAACGACATCACTGCGGAAGCGCTTAACAGAACAGGTCTTCCGAGGATGCTTCTAGCAACGGAGGAGGTGGAAGCAGTGTCTTACGTCTGATGGCAAGTATCTTGAAGGTGACCACGCTGACCTATCGAAGTTTCTGAAATAAAGTTTTTAAAGGTACTACACATACCTCTGAGACGCCACAATTTTCGTCCCTCCTCCTCGGCGATATGCGCGTAAAATTCTTAGATAGTGGTACACTAATGCCAATATTCTTCGGTGTCTTTGCAGATTTCCTTGCCGACGCAGAGGTTTGCGAGTTCTACACCTCAACTTACGAACGCATTGGTGACCTGACGTATTTCAGCTCACCGGTACTAGCTGCTCCAGCACCATAGGCGCTGGAAGGACATCACGGCGTGCAATTCCGTGCTTGTGGTGCCTTTCATTTCTCGACTTTCGAAAGTTTTAAGGAAAAAGAATGCAATGAGCCGATTATCTGATTTCATAATTTTCTTTTACAGCTAATTCATGTATTAGCGTTCAGTATCAGAAATGCAAGCTTAATGCTATGTTACTATAAACCTGCGTTCTTTTTTTAATTTAGAAGCTAATGATCCCACAAGGTCTAGTAATATATAAAATGAATTTTTTCGATGAAATAAGTTAGCACCAGTATTTGTTTTTTTTTTGTTTTCATTTGTTGTCCTTTTCCCTTTATCTGAAAAGAATAATGTCAGAGCTAGCGTGGTGTAAATTCTTAAATTAAGCCCCTTTCATATTAGGAAACAACGAACCTACTGTGCGCTGTAAGGTAAATGAAGAAATTGTAAAAGTAAATGCATTGATAAATCTATAGAACAGCACGTTTTAGCCTGACGGAATCGCTGAACTCGTACGCTGCTTGTTTCAGCGCATCAGCGGGTGTGACGGCTAACGAATACCTCGCAGTTGATTGCGACTTGATGATGTAATCGTAACTGACGACCAACGGCGCCTTTAAAGTCAGCTAATGAGGGAAAGACGCAAATGTCAATGGAGGCGACAGTGATCAAGATCCTGTGAAAGGCCCAATGATTTTGACGGCAGGAGAGGCGACAGCAGCACAGCTCCTGCGTTTAGCCGCGTGGCATGCTGTGAACCTCGATGAAATAAGGTTGGCACAGCAGCACATTCTGTCAGACAAAGTGTGCTTAATAAAAATTGCGACTTCACTCAATAAGTTTCTCTTGAATTCATGTGAAATAAAGATTGTTTTTCCTTCTTTTTTTGTTGAACGGGCTTAGCCTGCTCTGGTGTGAGAGGCACGAAGCGCGACCTTCACAACTATGTGATCAGCATAACGAAACATTTCGGAGGCCCCGAGCACTTCGTTGTAGAGGAGTTTGACTGCATACGTCATTTCAGAGTTTGGCACACGCTCTCGGCGGTACATGCATGGTGCCTGCCTCAATGCACTTTACGGCCCGCTCTTACACTACGAGTAAAGTGCAGCTTTCATTGTGGAGTCGGGTGTGTTTTCATGTTGCAGTGGCCCTACTCGACTATAAGCTGGGGAGGTTACTTTTCTACACTACTGCGGTTCTCCGCCGGCCACTACCCCACTGATGGAGGTGGGGGGGGGGGGGGGGGCTTTAATTTTTTTACAAAAACCATAACATTTTGTTTACAACTTCATGAATTTATATAACGTGTGCTGATGAGCTAGTTGGTACATGACTCGGAAAAATGAACCGCACTAAAAACGCCAGCAAACAAAACAAGACAGTGTGCTGTCTTGTGTCTTCTTGGTTAGACCTGTTTTAGCCCTTTTTTCGGCATTTATATCAGCAGCGCCTACAAACCCATAGTGACCAGCGTACCCATAGTGGCCCACCGTTTGCAGAAATGTTAAGCGCATGCGTGAGAGATCAATTTTCCAACCACCATATTCTCATCCAGAGATTATACAACAATATATTGGTACGACTCATCCTGGAGGGTTTACGGTAGCGCGATTAAAAGACAGCACGAAAGAAGACACACAGGGACACACACGGCGCTAACTTCCAACAATGTTTATTTGTCCGGTCTTTTAATCGCGCTACCGTAAACCCTACAAGATGCGTTACCAACAAGCCCACATTGCAACCCTAGTGGACGACTCATCAACTTTGCCTTACCACTCCTTACCACTTGCTACTCTTCTAGGCTTTGATGGTAGCCGATGATCTTGAGTGGCAATAATAGATTCCCTCTCGACAGCAAGGTGTGAGGTCGGGAGCCACGAGGACGATAAATTTTCTCAGGAATTCTAGAAAATATTTTGGCCTCACGCTCCTTCCCTTGAGGAATGGCGCTTATAACGAGGAATGGAGTGAGTGTGGCGGAAAATTATTGGTTAACAAACGCCAAACAGCCGGTTAAGACAGCAAACGCAGATGTTTTGCAAATGGTCTATAAAGATCCGCCGTCTATCCGTTTTTCGTGAACAGAAAAATACCGGCGTTTCCTTCAATCAATAATTCGCACAGAAAAAGTAAGGTGGAAGTAAAAGCGCTCGAAAGCAAGACAAAGAGCAACACGAGACCTGTTGAAAATGCAGTTCAAGTAACAGTGGACATAAGCGCTGTTTTCCAATCAGATCATCTACGGTGAGTAGTTCGCTACTCACGAGGCGCCCTAAGAAGGGCACGTGGCGGCCCGCCTTGGTATGAATGGTACGGCGGTGGTTTATCAAGGCGGCCTAGCCCTAACTGCTCTTAGCTGAGAAGAGGTGGGACAGTGTCGAAGGCATGGTCGAAAGGAACCGGCAGGAATGACCGGGAGACCCCCTTTTTTTAAGCGAAGTTTTCTATGCCTCTTCCTTCGGCTTTTCCACTGGACGAGGGTGGAGATGTGGGCTTGTCTTCGTCTTTGCTTCTTCTCGTTACCATTCCATGATTACCGTTTCCACTGGTGATGTCGCTGTCGCTGTTTTGCACACAGCGCCAGGAAGTCGTTCAGAGCGTGTGTATACATGGCAGGAGTGCGGAAGAGAGGAATGGCGACGCGCTAAACTCATTTGGCCCATTCTATCGCGTCGCCACAACGCCCTCTGGAGCTCCCTGGGCGTCGCCACAATACCCTCTCGACTTTGGCGTCAAGCGAGAGTGACGTCGAAGGGAACACAAGTGCCGATTGGAAGTGCCTTCTCAGCCCAGCAAAAGCAGCGCGCCAAAGCGAGACCATTTTTAGTTGATTTCACCCTCACTTGGTTGCTAGAAGTGTTCGGTTAAACGAGCAATCTTTATATAATATTTTTATGCATTTAAGTTGCTTGGTCTTTTTGGGTAGATATAAGAGATAACGATTAATTGTATAGTTTTTTCTACAAGTAGGGTTACTTTTGTACACGGTGCTTTTCCACGACGCCCTTTTAATACATCATGATGATCGGTACTAGGAGGAACCCAAGAGTGCGTTGTTCTGACTGCGAGCATTCCTACGCATTGAAAGAAACCGGATTTGAGCCAGTACGCGATGCAAACAGGACAGTAGGGATGTGTGTCCTAGGGTCGCGACTAGACCGTCTATAGCAGGAGAAGGCTAAGCTAGCTAAGCGGATTGGGATGCTAGAAAACGAACTCAAGAGCGAGCAAGAGCAGAGGAAGGTGGTAGAAGGTGCGCTAGCCAACGTGGAAATGAAGCTGAGGGCCAATCATCCCACACAGGAATGGTGAATGCTTCGATGCGATCACCGCGAATGGGGCTGGCTCCAGGTCTCCACTGATGGTGAGCGCCACTGGACGGCGCTCACCATCACCTTGCTCTCGGAACAAGACCGCACCGAGGCCAAATGAAGAGGCATCAGCGGAAACTATTGACAGGTGCATTGGGTCATATTTTGCCATGCCACGATCAGAACATATAAATTCTTTAATGCTGCTCAGAGCCTCTTCTTGAGTTGTTTACCCCACGTCCACTAACGAGCCTTTTGCAAAAGTTCGCGCAGTGGAGCGCTTATCTTTGACAGATTAGGAATAAACCTGCCTTGGTGATTAGCCATTCCAAGTCTACGCACACCACTTAGGTCACGAGGTGGTTCTAGGTTTTTAAGAGCATACACTTTCTTTGGATACGGTTTTATGCCTTTATTATTGCTAAGGCATCCCAGAAACGCTACTTCTGTGACTCCGAAGCAACACTTCGCTTTCTTCAGCGTTACACCTTCTTTTTCCAGCTTTTCCAATGTTTTCTCAACACGCTGGTCCTGTTCTGTTTTCGCGCGCCCAAAAATTAAAATAGCATCGATCAAATTGACAACTCCTGGCATGTCATTAAAGATTTCGGACATTCGTTTCTGAAAGTATTGAGGCGCCGATGGGATATCAAAAGGCAGCCTTCGAAAGAAGTGCCTTCCGTACGGCGTTATGAAAGACGGTCCCACAGCTGACTCTCACTAGATAACTTATTCTGGTAAAAGCCAGAATTCGCGTCTAGCTTTGAAAATACTGTTGCACCACTTAAAAACCAAAGCGTCTCATCCACAATGGGCAAAACATACCGTTCCCCAAGTACATTTCGGTTTAGGTGCGTCAAATCAGCACAAATTCGTACTGTACATGACGGTTTCCACACAGGAACCATTCCAGGGCACCATTGTGCATGAAGGCCCCTCTACTTTTCGTATTACGCCCTGTCTTTGCATGTCATCCAACTCATGCTTCACAGCATGTTTCATGGGAAGAGGAAGGCGGCCATAGAAAAAATCCAGCCCGTCTCGGCCGCGTTCGGCCTGGGGCAACAGTGCAGCAGCAAGGAAACAAGAATTTCACTGGATAATTTTGCTTGAACAACAAAGCAGTTTACGCCTTAAGCTGTTGTACTCAACCTTCCATGATCATATGTGAATCTGCTGATGAGACTATTCAAGGTAGAGCACTGCACGGGGAGGTTTTTCAGGCCTGGGCCTGGCCCGAGCACGAAAGTATAATGCGTTGACCCGCCCGAGCCCACGCCGCTGCTTTTAAACCTGGTCCGCAGCCGGTCAGGTCACGTAAGATTCCGGCCCGGCCCCACCCGCCGGCCCGGCCCGGTCCGGTCCGGTTCGACTCATTAACCTTTGAGCCTATGGGAAGCTAGGTCGAGTTCTCGGTTATTGTGAAGATGCTGTCATGTGATCAACGTGCTCCGGGAGCTTTATTATTACTATGAATAAATTATGCGGTTTTACGTGCCAAAACCTCGATCTGATTATGAGGCACGCCATAGTGGGGTACTCCGGAATAATTTGGACCACCACAGACTCTTCAACGTGCGCCTAAATATAAGTACACGGGTGTTTTCGCATTTCTTCCCCATCGAAATGCGGCCGCAATGGCCGTGATTTAATGCCGCGACCCCGTACCCTGTGCTTAGCAGCTCAACACCATAGTCAATAAAGGTTCATTGACACTTGGCTGACACAACGCCACTTTTTATCTGCCGACTGTGGGCGACAGCAGTTTACGGGACGGGAAACGCGGTGGTCAGCGGTTTAAAGGAAGGAAAACGCTGTCGCCAACAGTCGGCGGACCAAAATCGGTGTTGTGTCAGCCTAGTGTGAAGCCTTAATTAAGCGACCCCAGCGGGTTGCGCCGAGCGGTCTTCAAGCTGCATCAAAGCAGCTCTTTGCCCTGCGTCCCCTCTTACTGGGTATTTTAACTGTCAGAGAAATAAACATTTCATTTCTAGCCGAACACGCACAGATTATTATGTGAATATTTGGCAAAACAGAGTTGCACTGCACTAGAAACTTCTGGTGCGAGAACAACTTCAGCATGCCGTGTTCGCATTTTATCAGCAGGAAATATTTTTCACTCAATACGTTCGTCATTCGATGTAACACCATTATATCCAACTAAATACGAGTGCTAGTTTGCTAAGGTTTGCTACACAGAGAGAGTCCACTGGTGCAGCCAATGTATGCAACATCGCAGCGTTCATTCACTGAAGAGAAGCTGCAGGCGTTAAAATCGCCCACTACACATTCACACATATTACAGACAATTGATTTTAACACTAAATAATAGGCCTTTCTCGTATAAAGTGGTTGGCCGAAACCCTCTGCTCATTGCCCCTGTGTGCACTTTCTTCGTATGTAATGCAAAAAATGAAAGAACGAACCACATTATATAACAGTTTTTACCTTTAACGTTTTCTTACGACAAATTCACGTACTCAGCCAGAAACTTGTGCATCTTCACGATGGAATTCTTTCGGTCTCAAAACACTTTCCAACAAATGGAAGTCACTGCCCCATTTGTCGCCCCTCCACATGTTTCTTATGGTGATGTCAGACGTGCTGTCTTATATTCTTGCGTTGAGTAAAATGTTTACTTCAAAACTAGCAGCGATGGTCTGCCATTGACGCACTGAACCGCGGACACATTCAACAGGTGATCTCAAATAATGTGTATATCAAGTCTTGTGTGACCTTCCCGATCATCCTGCAAGCACGCCGCCTATGTTCTCATGTTGCGCCGGTGACGCGCCAGGTACTTCACTGCATCGTAGGGAACGCACAGAAGAAAAACACAGAATTCTGGGGACTGTAGTAGCGTGCGGCAGCCGAGTAGCCGAGCAGCCGTACTCAAGGAAACAGCAGTGGTAGGTGCAGAACAAGGTGTACGCGTTTGTTCGTTTGACGCACTTTTATAAGCAGCGGTTGCTTATCCGCTGCTCATATTAGTGCTCGTGATGCCGCAGTGGCGCGTCAGCGCTTGACGTTATCACATTCCTCCCCCCCCCCCCCCAGATCATAGTCTTTATTAATTGGCCTCAGTGACGGAAATCGCGGGAGGCATATCGGTCTGGTGGTTTCCGGGCACGCTGGCTTCTGCGCAGGGTTGGCGGGGAGACGGAAGATGCTTCAGCTTGCGTCTGCGGATGTTCGTTGTCCGCAGCGGGCAGTTGCAATTTCTGCCCGTCTGGTGGTGGCGGGTCCGGGGTTGTTGCGTCATCCGGAAGGGGGGTAATGCCGTGTCCGCCTCATGATGCGCCTTCTGGGGTGCGGTGTGGGCAGCCTCCTGATGACGTACAAGGTCCTCGGTCCCGGATCGTCTCGTGCGCAATCCTGCATGTTGGAAACAACTGCTTGAGCGCAAATGGTCAACATGAACGTGTCGGACTGTGTTCCGAGTCTCTACCAGATAGGTCACAGGGCTGACTAGCAGCACTACACGCCCTTCCGTCCATGAAACCTTCTCTTGCCTGACCGTCTTCACGTATACCCAGTCCCCTTCCCTGACTGAACGGAAAGTCGATCTCCGTCGGTCATGCTGCCGTTTCACCACTTCTTGCTTGGTCTGCATGTCATCCCGAAACGATGGCCTCAGTAATGACAGTTTGGTGCGCGGCATTCGTTTCAGAAACAGTTCGGCCAGACACTTGCCTGTTGTCGTGTTTGGTGTTGTTCGATACGCCAGCAAGAAATCGTCCAGTCTCGGCCGCATTGGTCTGCAGTTACCTCCTTTCTTGTCGTGCATCAACTGCTTGCGAAGGCTCCTCTTAACAGTTTGCACCGACCTTTCGGCAGCCCCGTTGGATTCCGGAGGGTATGGCGGGCTGTACGTGCGTCGGATGCCACAGGCATCGAGGAAGACCTGGAACTCCTGCGACGAAAACTGTGGGCCATTATCAGAAATCAGTTCAGGAAATCCGTAAGCAGCAAACAGACTATGCAAGCGCTCGATTGTCTTCGTGGATGTAGTTGCACGCATAGGAAACACTTCGATCCACTTTGAAAACGAGTCTACGCCCAAGAGGAATGTAGATTTTTTAAAGTAAAAAAAATCCACATGCACTCGCTGCCAGCAGTGGGCGGGAAACGGCCATGGCTCGAGCGGAGAACGGGGAGCACTGTTTTGCATCTCTTGGCAAATGCTACACATTTTTACCTCTCTTTATATGTCTGCGTCTAGTCCTGGCCACCATAGCAGGCTACGTGCGAGCACCTTCATGCGTGACGCCCCAGGGTGTTCTGCGTACAACAGTCCCAACACCGCGTCATGCAACTTTGCTGGCACAATAACATGACTTCCCCATGTGACGCATCCTGCTTCCAGCGATAGCTCGGCACGTCTGTTATAGTACGGTACAAGTTCAGCGTCTTTGACTTGTGCTGGCCATCCTTCCAGTGTATATCGGTAGACCTTGCTGAGCGTCACGTCATACTTACTCGCTTTAGCAACATCCTTAGCCGTCAGTGGCGTAGTCTCAAAAACACAAAGGGTATCGGTCTCATCCTTCCTGGTTCCACTTGAAATAGGCAGTCTAGACAGCGCGTCTGCAACTTCCATTTGCGATCCCTTTCGATATCTCAATTCGTAACGATAAGAAGCTAAGATTAAAACCCATCGTTGCATGCGAGCAGCCGCCAAAGATGGAGCCTGCTTGCGTGGCCCTAAGATGCCTATCAATGGTTGATGGTCCGTGAACAACGTGAATTTCCGGCCATATACGTAGCGATGAAACTTCTTGAGGGCAAAGATTATCGCCAGCGCCTCGCGTTCAATTTGGGCATAGTCACGCTCAGCTTGCGATAGCGTCCTGGACGCAAAAGCAACAGGTTTTTCTATACCATTTGGAAGTATGTGAAAAAGAACCGCGCCGAGCCCATATTGCGAAGCATCACAGCTTATAGCCAAGGGCTGCTTCAGATTATAGTAAGCAAGTAACGGACTGGTCGAGAGCAAGCTCTTCGTTTCTCGAAACGCGAGGGCACACTTGCCTGTCCAATTCCAACGCTTGCCCTTCTTTAGGAGCTCGTAGAGCGGCGCAGTAACGGTCGCCAAGTTAGACAGGAACTTTGAGTAGAATCTTACCATTTGAAGGAAAGATTTCAGCTCCGTACTAATTGTGGGCTCGGGTGCATCCTTATTCGCCCTTACTTTCGATCCCAGTGGCTTGATTCTCTCCGCGGAAATTCCGTGGCCCAGGTAGCGGACTTCGCTGCAAAAGAGCTTGCATTTTTTCATGCGAAGCGTCACATTGTTATCCTGTAACCGCGTCAACACCTATTCCAGCTTCTGCCGACATTCATTCGCATTCGAACCTCCAATGATGACAATAATCTAGCACCCTACTTGAGGGATACCTTTAGAAGACTTTAAAAATTAAATTATGGGGTTTTACGTGCCAAAACCAGTTCTGATTATGAGGCACGCCGTAGTGGGGGACTCCGGAAATTTGGACCACCTGGGTTCTTTAACGTGCACCTAAATCTAAGTACACGGGTGTTTTCGCATTTCGCCCCCATCGAAATGCGGCCGCCGTGGCCGGGATTCGATCCCGCGACCTCGTGCTGAGCAGCCCAACACCATAGCCACTGAGCAACCACGGCGGGTACCTTTTAGAAGACCATCCATGAGCTACTGGAATATGGCAGGAGCACTTGCGATGCCGTAAGGGACCCTCTGGTATTGGTGAAGGCCTTGGTGTCCGTTTACAGTTAAAATCGCCTTCGCGTCTTCGTTAAGCTCCACTTGTTGGTAAGCGGTAGCAAGGTCAAGAACACAGAGTACCTTTGAGCCTGCTAACATTGCGAACAAATCTTCTGGCAAAGGAAGAGGGTAATGCTCAGTCAGAAGCACCGGGTTCACCGTGACCTTGTAGTCACCACACAGCCGCACTTTTGCACCTCCAAATTTAGGTAGCACCAACAAAGGAGTTGCCCAATCACTTCTGGTGACCTTTTTCAATACCCCAGTCTGTTCTAAGGCGTCCAGTTCCTCGGACACAACTTGCCTCAACGCAAAAGGGACGGGACGGGCCTTGCAAAATACTGGCTTGCTCTTTGGCTTCAAATTAACTTGTGCTTTGTAGCCCGTTATCAATCCAATCTGTGGTGAAAACATGGCTTCAAATTTTTTTCATTCACGGCATCATCTTGCTGTAAAGCTTGAACTTCCTGCCAGTTCAATTTAGGCTTTCTCAGCCAGTTACTACCAAGCAGACATGGCCACTCTCGTCCACAGTCATCAACTATCAGCACAGGTAAAATCTCAGATTGATCACCATGCTCGACTCGCACGTTCACCGATCCTACGACCAGCACCAGTTCCCCTGGGTATGTCCTTAAAGGAACAGTCGCTTTCTTGACCGTGAAGTATGGAAACTTGCGCTGAAAAACCAACTTCGGCATGACGATGACAGAAGCCCCTGTGTCAATTTGCATTCCTATGGCTTGTTCTTCCATGTGAACAGTGACATAGTACGCAGACTTATTTATTGTCATACTGTATATTTCTTGATCTTCGTCGGAATCGTCTTCCCGGCAATCGATTGCATTTAGCGCCTTCGGTCTGCCTGTGCTCTGCCTGCACTTTATTCGCAAGTGACCTTGCTCACCGCAATTATGGCACTGGTACTTGCGATACCGGCAACTTTCGGGCGTATGACTTTTACCGCAACCGAAGCACTCTAGGGGTTCAGTCTTGATCTGATAGCTGTCCTCAGCACGATTGCCTTCCCTCAGAACATCAACTTCTAGCCATGTCGGCCTTTGCGATCTACCTTGTGTAGAAGCTAGTTCACGATTTAACGCGATTGTGCATGCCTCTTCGCATGTCAGCTGTTCAGCTGCAAACAGCTCACGTTGAGTGTCGGCGCAGCGTAGCCCGGCGACAAGCCTGTCTCTAAGCGCTTCGTCGAGAAATTTGCCAAAATCGCAACTTCTAGCCAGGTGCTTCAGCTGAACAATAAATTCGGCTACCGTCTCTTGCTCAAGTTGCACTCTTCGGTTAAATCGGCACCTTTCCGCGATCACGGCCTTTCGGGGACTGTAGAGAGTTTTCAACAAAGTCGTGACCTCGTCATACGTTCTGCTGGGTGGGGCGTGAGATATTAGCAGGTTCTTCAATACTTCATACACTCGAGTTCCTACTACAGTCATGAATACAGCTAGTTTCTTGCCTTCAACCACATCATTTGCCAAGACGTAAAGCTCAAATCATTCCAAGTAGGACTTGAAGTTCTCGCTCTTTTCATCAAAATTATCAATTTTTCCCACCTTCGCCATTGCAGCACCGGCCAGGCTATCGTCGTCTTCAGCAGCAACAGAAGAAGCAAGTGGCAAGCCGCCGCGATCCTATCCTGGTCGCCAGTAGATGTAGTAGCGTGCGGCAGCCGAGTAGGCGAGCAGCCGTACTCAAAGAAACAGCAGTGGCAGGTGAAGAACAAGGTGTATGCGTTTATTCGTTTGAGCACTTTTATAAGCAGCGGTTGCTTATCCGCTGCTGATATCAGTGCACGTGATGCCGCAGTGGCGCGTCAGCGCTTGACGTTATCACAGGGACAACCTAGGGAAGAAAAACTTTGTGTGACGTAAGAACATCTATTGTCTGGCGGCCTGCGCGGAGACGCGCGTGTAAGAAAGGTGCGCGCACCTCCCCTCTAGCCCGGCCGTGAGAAGGATGAGCAGACGACAACGCGTTATGGACACCTTTTCACGTGGCTTGTGCGGGCTCTGCCATCCTTCGCCGTGCAGTCACAGGTTTTTGTATACCTCTTTCGCACATACGATGGTCAAGAACTGTGCGGCGTCAAGAAATGTGCGGCGTGCTCCAGTGTATAAACCGAATTCTCTGCAAAGAAAAATCCTCTACTTTCCAGAAAATCACCATAGAAAGCGCAGGTTTTGAGACTCTAGATCGGCAAGATAATGGCCCCACCGATAAAGGGCATTATGCACCATTCCAGAAAGTGGCAGCGTACACTTCCTTTAAGAGAAATTAAAAAGCGCGAACTGGACAGAGAACACAAAAAAGTCGCAGTTTCGCCCAAAAGGCGAAGCATCAATTGCGATAGCAAATTAGTAGAGAGCTACACGGACTAAGGATAGTGGTTTTATCGGCTGCGTAAACTTGGACACACTCGCTTACTAACTGAATTAACAAGCATGGTGTCTGCGCGAACAAGCAAACATGAATTGAACACACTCGATGACCACCGACAACCAATGTCAAAACGCTGACGTGAGCAATCGCAGTAACAGCAGCGAGCGAAGGTTCGTGCGGTCTATCGCTTCAACGGAAACAGAGCAGCGAAAGTACAGCGCATACAAAGGTAAGAGCCGTGTGGAGATCGCTTTTAAGATACGTTGCGGGCGACAGCTCGCTTCCGTGCAAAGTACAAGTACGCAGTTGCTGGTAGAATAGAAGCGGCACCCCCTGTCTTCCGCGCTGCCTTCCTGCTTTCCTCCTTTCGCGTGGGAGATTGAGTCGCCAGTTCCCCTTGCGCCCGGTAGCAAAATGCGCATTTGGTGCCGCAGCTAAACGTCACCTCCCCTCCCTCACTCCCATCCCCCCATGGCCTTTCGCACGACGGAAGACGGCGCGTTTGCTCTCCGCCGTGCGTTCGCTCTCCGTGAAAGCGCGTGTACCTCGCGCGCTTTTACTCGCACATGCAGCATACGGTGCGCGGCGACGATTTTATCGCCCTTGGACTTTGTACGGAACTTTACGGGGACGTCAACGAGGACGACGGCAGAAATCGGCTTGGAGTGTCCATATAAAGGCTATCGCAATAAAGGTCACGCGAGCGCATAGGTGGTGTGTACACTTCCTTTTGCTTTTTTAATTGCTTTTTATTGTCGGCGAACCTGTGTGATTTCTGGCAGTAATACTGTAAAGCTTAAAGGCATAAATATGTTGTACCCGCAGGTATTGGCTATGGTGTTGGGCTGCTAAACATGAGGTCGCGGAATCAAATCCCGGCCCAGCGGCCACATTTCGATGGGAGTGAGATGCGAAAACACTCGTGTACTTCGATTTAGGTGCACGTTAAAAAACCCCGGTGGTCCAAATTATTCCGGGGTCCCCCGCTACAGCGTGCCTCATATTCAGGTGATGATTTTGGCACATAAAACCCCATAGTTCAATTCAATTCATTTTGTTGCGTGAAGTGTTCTGCAAATAAAGCCAATAGTTTTGGTGCAGTAATCAATGAAATCAGGTTCTACATTTCCCACTCCGCACTCCTAGATTCTCGTACCATGGTGAGATAAGGGAAACGTGTCACGGTCGACAAGGCTATTCCCTTTCAAACAAAGCAAAAGGGAGATGCCTAAACGAGAAGAGTGTTTGAGCTGTTCAAAGAACATTCCGGGTCTCCGCCCATGCTTACGTTGTCGGTCGCATATTTCAAGTCAGGAGATTGGAAAAAGAAAAAAAAAACTTGGAGGACGCTTAAGCTTCGTCTTTAAGAGGAGAACGCGATAGCGTTATCGGGACCCGTTCGCATCGCAACGTTGGCACACGGCAAGTAGACTTCCTTCACTGCAACACTGAGCGTGGGAAAGCCAGCTTACGAAGACCAAGCGCACACCGATCCCCTTAAAGTTGGCTTCAGTTTTAAAGTGAAATGCATTGCTGAAAAGATGTTTTTCCAGGGGCAATATAAGTGGTCTTATATTAAAATGGGAAGGCCCTAGCACCTTTTTATTAGTATTTTATTAATTGTTTGCTATTGCCCCGACGCGCGCATGTCTGGTAGAAATGTTTGAGTTTCCTCGTAGTAGAAGTAGGTTTTCTCGTACATTCAAATTACAATCCAACGCCGATTGGTAAACAATCTGACGGCAAATCCAATGCGTAAAGTTGTACTTTACCATTTTTCTGACGGATTTCACTGTGAGAAATTCAATTTTTGTTCACCAAAACCTTGCACCACGTGGAGGGCCTGCGCGGTTGGTGTGGTTGGATTATTTTCTTCGCCACCCGCGATCACAAGCTGGTTGCCGACGCCGGATTTTCTGCGACACAGCAAAATCCTAGCAAAACCTGGCTAAACGTTATCGCGTTAAAAATTAAGCAAGTGTTACACGTTTGCAAAACGTGGAGGCGAAAGCCTGCCAGCTGTGGAAGAAGACGACTACGACGAACGCGGGAGCAGTAGCTCTAGGGGCTCTGTGGAAACGCCAAGGTCGATCCACAAAGATCACGAAGCTTCGGGTGAAAAGCGGTTCAGAACGAATTGTCACCGACATCAGCAAGGGTGGTTATGGGAGCAGCGATTGAAGTGCGAATTTTTTTGGAGGGAACAAACATTGCGAAAGAAAAAAGCGTTTTTTAATTAAAGCGAGACACAGTTAAGTTCATTCAACGAAAATAAAATTCCTAATCAATTTTATATATGCATGGTGAGAAAAGAACAACTCTATTTTACTTGATCATTATCAATAAATATTTATTTCGGCGCCCAATGTAAGAGCGCTCACCGATAGCGGCGGGCGTTGACGCCGCTATCACTTGCAATGCAATGTAACTCTTGAAGTGGGCAGAAATGCGCGCTCGTAAAGTTCACTGTCACACCCTCGTGTTGCTTTGATTGTCGACGTTTGCCTGAATTTGGTGACGCGAACAGTTTGATTGTTTCTCAACCTGTTCAGTCAAAAGTAGTGAGTTGCGACCCCAAGATAATTGTTTACTTTAGTTGTTTTCCTGGGACAGCGCTGGCCGACGGGCTTGGCGTGCGACGAAAGGACCAGCACTCTAAGCTCAAAGCGTTCGTCGGCCTCCAAAGAAAGTATCTTCTGTGCAGCGATGCGATTTCGACACCCGTACGGCTGATCCTTTCCTGCATCGCTTTCCACGCTGAAATCTCGTAACGCCCATCAAGTCGAATGACGGGGCATTTGAATATACAGCTACAATGGCAGGCCTCCGAAAACAAATTTCGCGCCTTTGAGAACAAAATGACGTCACTTCTGTTTTTAACGGATATGACGTCACATTATTTTTTCTTCCGCTGGAAGTGTTCCCTCTTCATACAAATGGCGCTAAGCCCCATGAACCGCCGATGAACCGCCATGTTTTGAACGTATGGGTTTCTATGGAAGCTTCGCTACCAGGTATATTTACCTTGGAAGCGCTGGCATGATCCGCGGCATCGGAGCCAGCTGTGGAAGAAGACGACGACGAACACGCGAGCATTGACACGAGCGCGTCTCTGTGACCACGTGACGTGGGCAATCGGGCACGCACTAGGGACAAGCCGCAACCGTGGAGCAGCCGTGGCTTTAGGGAAGCGCGCTCGTCTCGCACCGCGGTGGCCCGGGTTTGAATCCCACACAGTCCGAAATTTACCACCTTTTCTTTTCATACTGTGGAGTATCACACGTGCTCTTGGGACGAAGGAACGACAACACAGTATTGTTAAACAATCACAAGGGTATTTATTGCACCTTTCATACGCTAATGCACGCTGGCCGAATTACTACCCATACAACATTCACATTGGCGCGCGACAAAGGAAGTCCGACTCACCGCGACCAGATAGCTAGTGAATATGTTCACTGGCATGCTAGACACCAACGCCTAATTGTTCACGTGTACGGTGACGTGAACGGTGGCGCGTTCGAACGATCCATGTTCGTACATTCCGCCGACCTGCTCCTAGCCTCGTGAGATGGTCTCGCGAAGCGTGGATCGGCGCACGCGCGGAACGACCGCATCGCTCACCGACCCTCCATCCAAAAAGAAGCACCATTCTCCCTTTTACGATCGCACCTCCCCGCCGTTAGGTGGCGTTAGCAGCGCAACACTAGCACCAACTCTTGTAATACGCGGCAACCACACCGACCGCCACCGCGGTAAAGCTACGCGGCGAAGCCGGACTACGGAAGACGCGGCCATGTTGGGAAAACAGCATCAGGGGACGCGTGAGAGTAGCGCTTCCCCACAAATACCACTAATTTACTTTGTTTAGTTCAATTCAGTTCATTTTTATTCCTTAAAAGCCCCTTTTTTGGTAGGGGGCATTACATAAGGGGTGGTATTTTATTTATATTAACAAACAAGCAGTGAAAATGGTTTTAGTATTGTAGGTGATCACTAATACAGTCTTGAAAAGTAGATGATGAAGCGATGGTTGTTTACAGGAACCTCCCTGAGAAATATGACTTCAATCCGAGCATTCTTACACGTGTTATTACTCTTTGCGGCGTCGACCATTTTTTGTCATGGCACAGTTTCGCCAAAATCACCGCAAACATCACAATGAAATAGTATTACGCTATAGAGCCTCATTTTTTATCGCGATGACTTTGCTAAACCAACGATTCTTTATATGCCGGGTGCTCAGGTGTTAGGTGTTTCAAGTCTGTGTTTATTTTTCTTGCTTCCTCCCGCTAGGCCAATGAAGTTGCTATACCGAGTGTATGAATAAATAAATAATTAAACATTACCGGTAAGGCTAGCACAAGGCTCCAAACGAACACAAAAGGAGTGTGGCCAGATATGTGTGCTGAACGTAGGACAAAATGACGAGGAGAAAGTTTGGATTTTCTCCTCAACTGTACTAGAATTTTAATCTTAAATTGGTGGGTCCTCTGCACGTAGCGCGTGTTCCTAACAGCACGCTCGCGATGCCACTGAGAACTCAAAGGACTTGCTTGTTGTATCGCCTGTTTGACACACTATTTAAAAAAAATTGTCAGAGTTAAACAGGGATGAATTCATTAATGCTTCGTGAGAT
This sequence comes from Dermacentor silvarum, assembly GCF_013339745.2. Taxonomy (NCBI): domain Eukaryota; kingdom Metazoa; phylum Arthropoda; class Arachnida; order Ixodida; family Ixodidae; genus Dermacentor; species Dermacentor silvarum. The sequence continues at coordinate 443,801,435 of NC_051154.1, forward strand.
GTCAGGGCTAGTTTTCTCGAGGAAAGCTGAGCGGCAAGCGGCCAGGCGTATTCCAAATTATGAAACACAGTTATAAATTTGTTGTATTTTTCGCCTTCTAGAAACATCAAGGACGAGAAACTAGGGGTGTACAGAAGTAAAAATTCAAGATTTGCGTGTTCATTTTCCATCTTTGACCGCAACCAGTTTCTAACGGGGAACGTAAGCTTCAAAGTTCGCTAGAAATGAAGCTTTGGGAATGTTCTAAAACTGCAGCAGCTGAGACTGAATGTAACACCTGCAAGTCATCGTTCGAGTTATAATATGCGAAGCATATGCGTTGGGGCGCTATAAAATAAAACTATTCTATTCTTACTTGCTTTCAATCTGCTGAAATAAAATTTACGTAACTACCAACGCAAACGTTGGCAGAGACTCACGGCGTATTTGGAGCAGGCCAATCAAATGCTTGCCTCGTTTTCAGGGGGCCTCCCTTGTTTGGTTTTCAAGCAGATAGCATTGCCTGCGATGACTGTATTTTATATCTCAGCGGATGACGAGATTGGAGGAGCGCGCACTTACGGGTATAAAGGAACTGCAACTGACGAACTTAAAACTCAGAATTAAAAGTGCCCTGCAGCAGAGTCAGGGCAGTGAAGGTAGGTCACCGAGGGATGACGGCTGCGCCGCGGTGTCTCCGAGTGGTGTATGCGCCGGGGACGTCACGTCGATGTGACGTCTGCTGTGTGACATCAGGAGAGTAGTGCAATCGTCTCCGAATAGTCTCACCTTGCGATGGCTCATCAACGATCGCCGAATCGTGCAAAGAGGCTCTACAAATGCCATGAAAGCGGATTCTCAGCGAGGATGAGTTGACAGAGCAGCGTCGTCTGCGTGCCGAAAAGGCTGCTAGCGCTCAGCACTGCGAAGCAGAACGTCAGCAACCATGCTCGACTGCTGCACCAACAATTACTTCGAGAAGCACTTCGTTAATTACACTTTCGGTGCGGTATACGTGATCGGTTGTGGTTCTAGCCCGACAGTCAGTATCGATAACCTAGGAAGAAATAAACTGACGTCATCAATACTTCCATTAAAACGTTTGCCTTCACTCGTCCAAAACAGTTAACAAATTCGTGCGTGTATATTCATGCCTGCTACTGTATTTGTAAGTTTTTTGTGCTATGAACTTAAACGCTTGATTATGATACTGATCCCTGAAAGATCAATAAAGCCTCATACAGCGGCATTGGTTTCGATGTATTTTGTTGTTGATTTTCTGCTGCTGTATTTTTGTTCCGCGTTGATTTTTAAGGGCTGGCTCAGGAAGGTCATACCTGGTTTCTTCACTGCTCAACTACGTTTTATTTTTAACTGCAGTATTAACAAGTGTATAACAGTGTGTCATTCATATTCTGATGCAATGTATTTTCCCATGTGCTCTAACAGCTTCCATATAGAGGCTAGCACTATGTATGAAATAAATAAATAACAGTGTCTTGAGAGTCTTGCTAGTACATTCGTGGTATTACAGTGATCTACACACTAAGGAAATTTGCATCCTAAAAGCTCTTTTCTTGTTTTTATAACTCACCCCTTTGCACCTTGTGTTTGAGCGAACTAATACAAAAAATGAAAGGGTGATTTTTTTGGAATTCGACCGGTCCCGATGAGTGTATGTCCGAAATGCAAACTACCATTTCTATTAACAGCGATATCCTTTATTCTATTACTATACCCAAGCCTTTCGGATGTCCGCAAGAATAATCCCGAAGTGGTTTACAACTAATACGTTTATAAACAAAATACAAGTATATATACAAAAAGTGAAGAAAAAGACAGTCGCAGTTTCACCAGAAAGGCGAAGCATTGATTGCGATAGCCAATTAATGGAGAGTTACACGAAGTAAAGATAGTTTTAACGGCCGTATAAACTTGTAAATATAGGCGTACCAACAAAATCAACAAGGTTGATGTCACGCGCGCATAAGCAAACACGGACGCATCTCACTTGATGACCGCAGAAACTCGCTGTCAAAACGCTGGAGTGAGGAAGCGCAGCGGCAGCAGCGAGCGAATTGACCTTCTTGCTGCGTCTCGCATCAATGCGAACTAAGCCGCGGAAACACAGCGCACGGCGGACTGTTTCTCTGCCGCAGATGGCTTTAAAGGTGCAGCGCGCGGCCGTCCGGACCACCGAGAGTAGAACCCCCCGCCCCTTAGCGTTGCGCGCTTCCTTCCCGCTTGCCTCCCCTGCGTTCGCGAGATTGAGTCGCAAGCCCCGGCCCACCCTCGCACGCTTTCACTTGCACATACAGCATACGGCGCGGGGCGACGATTTCGTCGCCCTTGGATTATACACGGCACCTGGCGGCGACGCCGACGGCAGAACTGCGCCTGGAGTGTCCATATAACTGCTATCGCAATAAAACGTCGCGCAGCACTCCACCTATATTTTCACTGTGAAGCTACAGGTTGTACGTCGAGAAGTGCTTATCCGCCACTCCGCTGACACTATCACGGAGGATATATAATACAGCGCCTAAAGAGTGCAGTGGCGCCTCCTTACGGTAGTCTGACGCCAAGCCCTTGCATTAAGCTATAAATGAGCCCCGAGGTGTAACAATTCTCGTGAAGCAAGCAGTAAGATCTGAAAGGCAAGTAGGAGAGAGTAGGACAAAATATTTGCGTTCCCCCACTTTGCGACTTGGGTGCACCTCCTCCAACATAAATGCTGTTTTCTTATTGGTAGCAGTTAAGCACCTGCGAGTATTTATTGCAACCGATACTGCACGGAACAGTGCAATACTTACTGTGCATAATATTGCGCCGGTGCTGATGCTACGCCAGAGAGAACATGCTCCCGAATAACTATGATTGACTCACGCGCTATGATTCGCTTACCCTGGGCAACTGATCTATAGAACACTGAGCTGCAACCATTAAAACGAACCTAGCGGTAAAAAGCAAAAGGCAGGATAGTGAAAAAAAAAGAAAAAAAAGCATTATTTCTCCAATTCACCACAGTGTCACTCAAATAATAGTAATACTTCCACGCATGAAATGCGTACCATTTAAACACGTACACACTATCAAAATTTGCAAATACGATGTGCGCTATGATCGCACAGCTGCTCATGGTGCGCCATGTAAAGGGGATGGACATATCTGCATACAAAGCGGGTTGTTTTCATTGTTGTATAGTGTAGTCTCCGTGTATGGTACTCTGCTGGGGAGGATGATAGAGTCGCTAAAAAAACAAGTATAGTGACTCTAGAGAATAAGGTTGTTGGTTTGTTTCCCAGCCACGGCGGCTGCACTCCGTATACAGTTGTTGCATAGCGTTTACTGATTTTCCCCGTGTCTTTTCGCATAGGAACGTCAGCACATGGGCCTAGGATGACAACCTCTTCCTCAATTATACGCCATGGGGACTTCAGGAGAGATTGCGACCGATGAATGGTACCTTAATATCTTCCCTGAAAAAAATACAGGAGTTCAAGCGCATAGTTTCACATGACAAAAAAGTTTCTGTGCCTTCTTTCGCAGGATTTGGCGCGTTTGCTCAATCGTTATCTCACCGACTAAATTGCACCGAGCCGGCAGGTAGTGCAATAGTGAACTGGGCGGATGTCGCCGACTGCAATCTGCGGCCGCGTGGGTCGCGTGGGGAAGGGATCCCCGCATGTGGCCATCTTTCCGTGCAGGCACGTTATCGCTATGTGGCGAAACGCTGTGTAGAAGATGAACAGTTGCATAGCATTTAATGAACAGCTTCACGAAAGCTTCTCTTCGCAGAGATTTCAATCTGTACGCTGGATTCGCATACTTTTTTGAGGGGTGTTCGTTGGAGCTCCGTGTCCACATAATGTTGCAAATAATTTCTGATTATGTTTGTGCTCTCGAACATCAAATGCATTCTCTTAAATCGTGTATATAGCCACATCGCCGTGTGGCGTGGTGGCCTTCTTATAGCATGCTTCTAGAAAACTTTGTTCTGTATAATTAAATATAACTATAGTGTTTAAGAATAGGATGGGCAGTCATAAAGGGCGTTTCATCGTCAACAAAATTAGTGAAGCCAAATATTCACCTCAAGAACAAATACCATCAAGATCACCGTGAAAAATTATCCACAAAATAAGCTGGCAAAAGAAAGCGTTTTATTTGATTGATATTGTTTATTTATCTCAATAACTTAACTTCTACCATTACCTCAACCATCGGACTTCTCACCGAGGATTGCATGAGGTATCATAAAATTGGCTCCGAGATCGACAGATAGCTCTTCAGAAGCACATTTACCGTGTTCCGCACATTTACCGTGTCGTGCTCCGATCGGTTGACGCCTTTAAACATCGACAAATCGAAAATAATGACCTGTAATCGTAAACGAGATATGTATGCACACTTAATAACCAGTCCATCGGTAAGGCATCGCGTTATAAACATCCAGGCCATACCTTGCAAAGTACTACAGATTACATCTTTGGATGGCCATCAATTATGTTTTCTGTGGCATCTAGTCCACGTTGGTTTTGATTGAAGGAAATGAGGCGGCCGACAGATTCACGAATACGGCGCATAAGTTGTATCATCATCATCATCAGTCTATATTTATGTCCACTGCAGGACGAAGGCCTCTCCCTGCGATCTCCAACTACCTCTGTCTTGCGCTAGCTGATTGCCAACTTGCGCCTGCGAATTTCCAAACTTCATCCCCCCACCTATTTTTCTGCCGTCCTCGACTGCGCTTCCCTTCTCTTGGTATCCATTCTGTAACTGTAATGGTCCACCAGTTATCCGGCCTACGCATTACATGTCCTCCCCAGCTCCACTTTTTCCGCCTAATGTCAACTAGGATATCGGCTATCCCTGTTTGTTCTCCGATCCACACCGCTCTTTTCCTGTCTCTTAACGTTAGGCCAAATATTTTTCGTTCCATCGCTCTTCGTGCGGTCCTCTACTTGTTCTTGAGCTTCTTTGTTAACCTCCAAGTCTGTGCCCCATATGTTAGCACCGGTAGAATGCAATGATTGTACACTTTTCTTTTCAACGACAGTGGTAATCTCCCAGTCAGGATTTGGTAATGCCTGCCGTCTGCACTCCAGCCAAATTGCATTCTTCTATAAATTTCTTTTTCATTATCAGGGTCCCCTGTGAGTAATTGACTTAGATAAACGTACTCCTTTAGAGACGCTAGAGGCTGACTGGCGATCCTGAATTCTTGTTCCCTTGTCAGGCTATGGAACATTGTGTTTGTCTTCTGCATATTAATCTTCAACCCCACTCTTACACTTTCTCGGCTAAGGTGCTCAATCATTTGCTGTAATTGGCCCCCATTGTTGTTGAATAGGACAACGTCATCTGCAAACCGAAGGTTGCCGAGATATTCGCCGTTGATTCTCACTCCTAAGCCTTCCCAGTATAAGTGCTTGAATACTTCTTCTAAGCATGCAGTCAAGAGCATTGGAGAGATTGTGTCTCCTTGCATGACCTCTTTCTTGGTAGGTAACTTTCTACTTTTCTTGTGGAGAACCAAGGTTGCTCTGCAATTCTTGTAGATATTTGCCAATATATTCACGTATGCATCCTGTACTCCTTGGTTACGTAATACCTCTATGACTGCTCGTATCTCTACTGAATCAAATAATTTTCCATAATCTTTGAAAGCCATATAGAGAGGCTGATTGTACTCCGCAGATTTCTCTATTACCTGGTTGGGTTGATGACATGGATATGATCCATCGTAAAATATCCCTTCCTGAAGCCACCCTGCTCTCGTGGTTAACTGAAGTCAAGTGTTGCCCTGATTATATTGGAAATTACCTTTGTGAATACTTTATACAGTACTGAAAGCAAACTAATGGGTCTATAATTCTTCAATTCTTTAACGTCTCCCTTGTTATGGATGAGTATAATAATGGCGTTCTTCCAGCATTGTGGCACACTTGTAGTCGTGAGGCATTGTGTATAAAGGGCTGCCAGCTTTTCAAGTATGATATCTCCTCCATCCTTGAATAATTGACTGTTATTCCATCTTCTCAAGCAGCTTTTCTCCTGGTCATGTCTTTCAAGGCCCTTCTATCTACACCGCCAGTTATGCAAGGGGCCTCTGTATCCTGTTAATCACTACTTCGAATGAAAGTAGCTTGGCTGCTCTGGGAACTGTACAGGTCAATATAAAATTCTTCCGCTGCTTTTACTATCTCATAGAAATTGCGGATGATATTACCCTGCTTATCTTTCAGCGCATACATTTTGCCTTCTCCTATGCATAGTTTTCTTCTCCCTGATTTCATGCTGCCTCCATATTTTACTGCTTCCTCAATTTTTCCCACGTTATAATTTCGAATATCCCTTACTTTCTTCTGGTTGATTAGTTTCGACAGTTCAGCGAATTCTATCTGACCTCTCGAGTTTGACAATTTCATGTTTTGCCGTTTCTTTATTAGGCCCTTTGTTCCTTGGGAGAGCTCACCTACGGTTGCCTTGGTGCCTTACCTCCCACTTCAATTGCTGCTTCTGAGAACAACCTAGTTGGTTTCATTCATCTATGCTGTCTTATCTTCCTGTTCTAAAGCTGCATATTTGTTTGCGAGCACCAGGCTGAATTGGTCTGCTTTTATCCTTACTGCGTCTAGGTTGGCCTGTTTCTTCTTGACTAATTTTATTCTTTCTTTGTTCAAATTGAGAGAAATCCTACACCTCACTGCACTTTACCCTATCTAGCACTTCTACATACTGCACTATGCTATGATCGGCAGAGAGTATGCAATCAATTTCATTCCTTCTTTTTCCATTTGGGCTTTTCCAGGTCAACATCCTGTTGCTGCGCTTTCTGAAGAAGGTATTCGTTATTCGGAGCCTATTCCTTTCCGCGAATTCTACTAACATCTCTCCTCTTGCATTCCCAGAATCGATGCCGTAGTTGCCAATTGCTTGCACATCAGACTACTTTTTCCCCACTTTCGCATTGAAGTCGCCCATGACTACAGTATACTGAGTTTGCACCTTTCTCATTGCTAATTGAACATCTTCATAAAACTGTTGTATTTCTTCATCATCGTGACTGGAGGCTCGAGGCGTAGGCTTGTACAACCTTCATTCTATACCTCCTACTTAGCTGTATTAGGACGACTGCTTCCCTCTCAGCAATGCTGTAGAATTCATCAATGTTGCCCGCTATGTTCTTATGGACTAGAAATCCTACTCCGATTTCTCTCCTATCTGGAAGACCTCTGTAGCAGAGGACGTGGCCGTTAGTCAGTACTCTGTAAGGCTCACCGGTTCTTGTAACCTCACTAAGGCCAATAATATCCCAGGCGATGCCTGATAATTCTTCGAATAGTCCTGCTATGCTAGCCTCACTCGATAGGGTGCGTGTGTTCAACGTTGCCAGGTTCAGTTTCCATTGGCGGCCTATCCGGACCGAGAGATTTTTAGCACCTTCTGCCGCGTACCAGGTCTGGCCAACGCCTTGGTCAGGTGTTCTGCAGCCGCTGGCGGCTGAGGGCCATGGGTAAATTGTTGGAGTCATTTGGGAGGTAGCCGCCAAATACTGCACCAGGGAGGCCAATTCCTGTTCTGGTGAGGGGGTGACTTTGTTCAAGCTTAGTGGGCCTTCCTAATTTGGTTGCACCTAAACTAGTATAGCCCCACTTGCTCTCGGCGATTTTTTAATTTTTTTGCCGGTGTCTGGCGCGACTCCATGCCTGAAAATGTAGCGGACTGGAGGAGGTTTCCGACTTACGATCTTCCGCTTACTATACTAAAAAAACGAATAGAACATTACACGTCTAGATACACAACACCATAATCCTCCAACCTAACTGCAGGACGACCCTAAATAAATGGTCGTTGAAATATCATATGCGACACAAACGCCATGAACTGCTTGTTCGTACTCTACATCCGTTATTAACGCACAAATAAGTGCGCAAATTACGTGTTCAAGACTACAAGAAGATTCGCGCTAATTTATAAGTACTTCCACGCACTAAATGAAACTCAAATGCTGCCGTCTTCTAAAAACACGTGCGAGACACGCACAGCATTAGACATATTCTTACATAATACGTCGAAGAGAAAGGACATCTGTAGAGTATACCCTTACTAAAACGACCCGCACAGCCCGTTTCTAAGGCGCGGTACTCTCTACGTGTGTGCGGGAACAACCATCCGACGATTTCTAAAATGAGCTGAAGTAGACCACAGAATAACCAGTAGTCTAACCTGATGCAGCGTTATTTTTAGAACTTGCGAAACCCGAAAAGAAACTCGTACTCTAACGGAAACTCACGCGAAGTTGCGAACTATCTAGTTTTCTCTGCGACAAAAAACCCACTGACGCTATCCTTCTCTCAAGCGTTCAGCTGTCACGTTTTCCTGAAAGCAAACATCGAATTACCTCGAAAATTTATCTGCCTCTACCGCGATCAGAACAGACCAACACTGCCCTCTGCCTAACCGAACGTTCCTAAAACTCAAAGTTGTTCCAAACTATCCTCATAGAAATGAATAGTAATGAATGCAACTTACCAAACGTGCCTCGAAAGAAAGGCACTACTGTCAAACAAAACACGACTTGTCACGAACTCACGAAGAAGCGTCGCTCATCGATTGGCGCAACTTGCGCGTGACCTTCCAAACTATATGATACGGCGCCCGTTAATCGGCGTGTCGCTGTCTCGAAACTATACGTACTGTGAGACCACCACGTTTTTGGCACCCGTTAATCGGCGTATGGCTATCTCGAAACTGTGTGCCGCACCGAGAGACCGCGACTTTTTTGACGCCCGTTAAACGTCGTGTCGCTGTCTCGAAACTATATGCCGCACCGCGAGACCACGACACTTTTGGCGCCCGTTAATCGGCGTGTCGATGACTCGAAACTATGCAGCTGCGTGACGCTGCCCCCCACTTTCAGATTATTAGAACATAATATTCGCTTGCATGAGTGGCATTTACGGCAAGAAAAATTCATCGAACAGAGCACTACACGTGTACGCATACAACACCGAAATCATCCAACTTAACTGCAGAATGACCCGAAATAATTGGTAATTGTAATGTCATATGTTTGTATTCTGCATCGGTTATTAACGAACGTAATAGTGCCACTGAGAGCATCGTTGACTTCACGGATATACTATCAAACTCGCTCTCACTTTGCGGTCAAAACTCTTGCGTGCGACTCACGCAATAAAGAAACAAAAACAAAAAGACTTGCGGCAAATTACGCGTTAAAGACTACAAGAAGGTTCGCGCTTATTTATAAGTACTTCCACGTGCTAGATGAAACTGAAGTGCTGCGTCTTCTAAATACACGTGCGAGACACGCACAGCCATAGACATACCATTATATAATACGTCGAAGAGAAAGGAAATCTGTAGAGTATACCATTACTAAAAGCGATCCGTGCAGCCCGTTTCTAAGGTGCAGTACTCTCTATGTGTGTGCGGGAACAACCATCCGGCGATTTCTAAAATCAGCTGATGTAGACTGCAGAATAACCTGTATCTAACCTGACACAGTGTCAAAATGTTTTTATTCAGACTGTGATAAAAACTGAGTAAGGCAACGCGTTTTGATGATCGGGCAAAGTCGTATTTCCTATTCAGGATTGATCCGTTTCTGCAATTCAGAATACATCGACGCATTGATTGTGCCTTTGACACGTTCATACATCGGCAACGCTTGGAGTAGTCCTACGTGTCGTATTTCCTACATAGGATGAAGAAATCGTCGGCTGTTTGCAGATGCTCCGGATCTGATACGTCCCGGATGCCTCTGTGGCTCATCGAGTGTCCGCAGTACGACTGGCAGCGAGAGATCCTGAGCAGTCGCTTCAACCGGCTGGATAGGCGTCTATTATCGTTTGACAAGGCTATTGGTCCCTGGACGGGTCCAGACAAACAGCCCCGCTATCACAGCACCTCACAACTTTCTGATAGTGACTTTATGCAGTCTCATTGGAAAACGACAGCATCCTAGCTCAGCATCCTACTTGTTGCATGTTGATGGGATGTTGTAATAATATGAGCACGTATTATCAAAAATCGACAGTTTCGAAGCACTGACTGCGATAGCAAGGTATAGCATTGCGTTTGAACTTCTCGGACGCTGTTCTAACTGTACTCGTGTCCTACTAACGCGAACGCGATATACGCGGGGGTGCCAAATTTCAGGCAGCCTAAAAATCTTTACCACACCGTGCAGGGCCTGTAATGACACAGCACAGGCTCCACTACGCTGTTCGTAAAGACCCGCGCCAGTAAAATTGCATCACTTTCAGGTTTGAGCTCTGATATTGTTTTGTACTTTTGATATTTAATACTCTGAGAAGATTTAAGGTAAAATGCATGCGCTGCGAGTGTTATCGCTCATGCCATTTGTTTGTGGACTGCCATTCTGAAAATTCTGAGGAATAACTTAGTCAAGAATGTAAGGGCTGGTATGAGCAACATTAGTGATAGAGTAGTGTAGCAACAGAGCCCGCATGTACAGCATGGCATGGCGTATAACATACATATACGTAAAGATATGCAAAGCCTTATGACGACGGCGACGACGGCTGCATAAGCTCACTTGGAGTGTGCACATAGTTGTTATCGCAACACAACACTCTAACGATAAAGTTGTCTCTAAAACGAAACTCCACCCAATACTGATGTTGGACATATTATTGACGGTGGCCTACCAACATAAAAGAGCACCTACGAACGAAAGTACTTGTGAGTTCCCCTCCTTTTCGTTTTGTTTTTGAAGCCGTAACTGTAATAGTCTTTTCTGATAACGCATGCTATCTGACTTGACATTTGCGTGTTGCCAATACAGCGCGCTATGACTATGCATGTTGTATAGAAGGCTGCACCTAATCTAGGTGATGCTCTATTCCTCCACTATTTTATGTATTTCTGCCTTTTGTTTGATTCGTTTTTATTGAGCTAGCAATTTTATGGACATTTTCAGAACGTCCATGATCCGCGCAGTCTTCTCGCGCACGCAAAAGGTGTGCACGCGCTAGGAGGACGAGGGGAGGGAGGGACAGGTTAGTGCGTTTCTCCTTTTGTACTCCGAGAATCTGGGGTGGGTGCAAAGGTTGACAAAGCGAAATAGTTGAAGGTATCATGTGCGCTGTGTACTCACTCGCCTAGTTCGCGTTGAAGCAAGAGGGCCCGCAGGAAGGGCAGTTCACTCGCCGCTGCTGCCGCTCTTCATCAGTTCATCGTCCTGATAGCAAGGGTCTGCGGTCATTAAGTGATATGTGTTTATGTTTGTCTGTGCGCCTGTAACACCATGCTTTTTAATTTAGTTAGTAAGCAAATGTTTAAAACAGTTTATACGGCCGATAAAACTTATATCCCTAATCATTCGTATAGCTGCTACCGCAATCAATGCTTCGCCTTTCGAGCGAGACTGCCACTTTTCCCCTGCATTCGTTTATAAATCAAGTATATATTTAGTGATTGGAGTAGCCGGCCACTGTCTCGTCCTTAGCTGAACAACGCAGTCGCATTTATTCGCGTCATATAGCTCAAAGGACCAATTTTATTTAGCATGGCACTCGCGTAAGACTGTCTTCCTCCCTTTGCACGGAATACGCAGTCTTAAATTTCATATGGGTACTTCGCGATTACTCGCCTTATTTTTATCTCAACTGTATGCTCGAAATTGGATACACTTGCGTTATCTCGGTCTGCTTCGGAAACACCGGCTTCCTCAAGATGGTGGCCAGAATGACAGAGCTGCTCTTACTCGAGCGATACTATTTTATCGCGCGCGTGTTCAGACTGCGAAATCTTTTCGTTTAGGTCAGAGATGTGGTTCGCGATGCAAGAGTTTTTTTTAAGTTGTTATTTTTGCCTTTCCTTGGCCTCGACTTACTCTTAGTTTCGCATTTGCCGTATATCAGAGCTGGCGCAATGACCGAGCCGCGGCAGTGTTTGCAATCTTTCTCCGCGAACAGACGTGAAAACGATTACGGCAACAGCACGATGAGGACGGTTTGCGTGGTTTTGCTGGTGCTCTTTCTCGACTCAACAAGTGAGTACACGGGCCAGTGGGTGCATGTGTTATGCATTCTCTGTTAATTTCAGCGCCTCGTGAAATTACTGCCGTGACGGAGACAAAAAACATAACAGGTAACCACGCGTCATAATTATTTAGGCCCTCTTCAATATTTTCCCTTAGTAGGCAGCAATTCATGTTTTTAGGACAACTGCTAGGCCAAAAATAAAAACGAAATTTCCTGTTTTGTAGCATATATAGGTTTAACTTGTTTTAAAGTCGCCTGATTAACAATAAATTAGCGATGCGAGCCTAAGTGTTATTTTCCAGAAAAAACGATAATTTAAACTGAAGAAGAACAGTGGTTCGCACGGAATTTCAAGCGACACTATTATAAAGAGAAAACAGCTGTATGCAAAAGCTAGTCACAGTGAAACGCAAGAATATAGAATGGAGTGTGTGGAATTCGCAAAGTTATGCAAGCTAGAAATAAAGATACGTTTTTTAGCCTAGACATGCCGAAGTTTGATGAACAAGCCAAGAAAGTTCCGGAAAACAATTTACCCTGCACCTTGAAAATAACCGTCTGGTCTTACTTCTTCTTTCTAGGGTTTCGCGTGCGAAAACCAGTTCTAATTATGAGGCACGCCGTAGTGGCGGGCTCCGGATTAATGTTGACTGCTTGGAGTTGTTTTACGTGAACTACAACGCAAGCACACGGGCGCTTTTGCATTTCGCCTCCATCAAAATGCGGCCGTCGCGGCCGAGATTCGATCCCGCAACTTTGCGCTCATCAGCGCAACGCCATAGCTAACTGAGCCACCGCGGCGGTTTGTCATACTTCAGATGATATTCTTTTTTGCATGCTGCGGGTGTTGCTGATCTGTCCAATACTTATTTTTAATTTTGTTTGAAAAAGAAAAGGCGCTATGTATGGTAACACGTCCTGATGTTGCATGCGCCTGTAATTCCGCGTCTATGGCTACTGTGGTTGTAACTTCGGAACGTGTTAACTGCGAACGCCATCAATCATCTGCAAAAGATTTCAAGCCTAGGATCAGATGGCATAATAACTAAATTGCTGAAGATTACTAAACAATGCTCATCATTAATATTTGTGCTAATTCTTCAACAGTCCTTTGCCCCTACTCCCGATTACCGGAATATTGGAATGTCGCGCATGGACAACTATTTTAAAAAGTAGGATTAAACTTGTTTACTGCAGAGGCTGCGAGCTCCGTTGAGTTCTTGCCGTTGATGAAGCCATGGCTCCTGAGGGAGGCATGCATACTTGTCAGACACGCCACTGAAGCGCAAAGTGCAGTTTATTCACGAGAAGTTCACTCGTGTAGCATGCGCTAAAGAATCATGGAATACTTATGAAACCGACTTGACGCATCCAAGTGTTGATGAATGAGCGAGGGGAGCATGTCAGCTGGCTTATGATGCCTGAAGCATCGTCAACCGTAGGCAATGGAGAGTTCGTATTGTATATGGAGACACTGCTCAAAATGAGGCCAAGTTTCTACAAATGAATAGTAGCGCCATCTGTCACCACGTGGCGTGTTTCGCCGTGTTTTGACGTAGTGGTGGTTGATGGCACCAATGTTTGGTTGCTGTGACATTGCAAGCTACCTGACTGAGAACATAGACTACGCCTTTTTCTCCTAGATATCGAGAACCAATCTCAAACAGACTCCCGAGATAATACCAGAACTTTGCTTCCGAGGTGAGATAAAGCGCTACGAAAGTCTACAAAGCCATTAACTTCCGGGGGAGGGGGCAAGTACGTTAGAAATGGCTACCCGTTCGGCCTGAAACGGGCAGGCCTAGGCAGGCCAAGTGCCACCATGTCAGGCGATGGCGTAACGTTCTTTGCATCCGTCCAACAAACGTCTACGGCTGATCTCGAAAAAAATCTGCTTCTGTGGTAAAAAAGGTCACAAAACTAACGTGACAAACTACATAGAAACAAGTCGTTAACATCAATTTTATGCAGGTTATTACAACATGTCTTATCCTCTGAAACCATGCGCTACATAAGAAACAACAATTTATTTTCAAATCAGCGTGAATTTGACAGAGGACAAACCTTCTGGATTGCAACCTCTTGAACTGACTTTGGATATTCATCGTAACTTGCATCCCTTTGTACAAAATGATGCTATATCCATTGACTTTGCAAAAGCCGTTCAGCGCGTGGCTCATAAGCGCTTGATATATAAAAAATGAAACTAATAAAATTAAATCATGGTAATTAACTGCAATTAAGAGGACAATACTTCAAGCCGTTCTATTAAATATTTCCCTGGCCCAGTTGCACCACATCGAGTCTGGAGTCCCGCAGCGCTCAGTCTTACAACAAACTTTGCTTCTACTAAAAGATTGCGGAAATATAAACTTCATATTGGTATAGGCTGCCAACATAGATTTTAAAAATTAATTCTGAGATTTTAGCTGCCAAAGCAACGATCTGATTATGAGGCACGCCGTAATGGAGGACTCCGCATTAAATTTGACCACGGTGCGCAGACGTGTTTTGCATTTCGCCCACATCGAAATGCGGCAGGCGCGGCCGCGATTTGATCCCTCGACCTCGTCCTCAGCAGTGCAACGCCATGGCCTCTAAGCCACCACCGTTGGTAATTTAGACTTATTGCAGACGGCTGCTTTATATATATCGCCGAGTAGCTGAAATAACTTATTGCACCCAAAGATAAAATGATTCCGAAAATTTCACACGGTAGTAACTGGAAGACGACCAATTATGCTAGCCAGACTAAATTAATCTTATTCACTACGCGTAGTTAAATTTTATGTTGTACCTACAAAACTAATTGTGAGCCCGTCGAACCTGTGCGGTCGGCTAAATACTCAGTGGTGCATTTAACAGTTTTTTTGTGGAACATCCATATTGACACCCTTTCGAGTAACACATGAAAACTCTAGGTTTTACCCGTCGTTTCCTGGTGCACTCTTAGAGACCATTCTTGCATATAAATCCATTGCAAGATCTCAATTTTAATAAGTATCGCTAATCTGGAATCCTCAACAAGGCATACCTTTAACTAGCAAGATAAAAAAGACTTGATCTGGAGTAGTTTTATTGGTTTAGTTCTTCTTTACTTCGCTCAAATACATACCAATTGAAATATTAAACAGTTTCTCTAAAAACTAAGAGAGATACAGTAGGTCAAAATTGTTGTTGACCAGATGCTGAAATGTAAATGTATGGTTCAAAACTGGTTTCTCGCACTTGCTTTGGCAAGGTCAATGCGTGTTCTTGAGATGTACATTTATGGAGATAACAAATGTGAGCTTCCTTAAAAAAGGGAAAAAATTGCATTGGCGAGAATACGACCCACACGTGCGCTAACAAGGTAACGACGAAGCCTTCAGGTTTTGTGACCAATAGATCTGCTGCTGCTCACGCTCGACATTTCATTGAATACCACTGTGGATCAGCTACATAAATAAAGGTAAATTGAAAATCACAGACAAATATTTCGATTTGTCTAGTTTTTGTACATGCTTTTGTTCTAGAATTTAAAAAAAACGAAAACAGACTACAAAGCCGCCTAAAGAGAGAGAGAGAGAAGTCATAGGGGAAAGGCAGGGAGGTTAACCAGGCTGAGCCCGGTAGGCTACCCTGCACTGGGGAAGGGGGAGAAGGGATTGAAAGAGGAGAAGGAAGAGAGAAGTTCACAGTTCACACCTGGCACATGTACAGTCAAGCGTTCATAGCTGATTTTCATCACAGGCGGTCATACAGGCTTGTGCACTTCAAAAAACGCAGCAGCGCCTTTGTAGCCCTGTACATAGAAGACGCACGAGGCCACGGGCCCAAGATCTTCTCCTCCGTAAAAGGCCTGTCGTCTAAGTGCCCCAAAGCAGTCCGAAGGGCAATCCTCTCTTCTACGTATCTAGGACAGTCACATAAGATATGTCTGGTGGTTTCCTCAATACCACATGTGCTGCAGTTGGCACTGTCCGCCATTCCAATTAGGAATGAATAGGAGTTTGTAAAAGAAACTCCTAATCGCAGGCGGCACAGTAAGGTTTCATCATGTCGTTTAAAATCGGGTAAAAGTTGCAATTGCATCTGTGGGTCCATGGCATATAAGCGCCGGTTAGTAAACTCTGGTGTATTCCATTTTCTTAGAGTTATAGAATGGGCAAGACTGCTGAGGTGCCGCGCTGCATCCGTTCTTGAGAAAGGTATTGATATTCTTTCATATTGGGCATGTGCTTCACGGGCAGCTTTGTCGGCACATTCATTGCCAGTGATGTTACAGTGCCCTGGTAGCCACTGAAATACAATGTCGTGGCCTCTGACCACCGCTTGATGGTAGCGTAATCGTATCTCTGCTACCAATTGTTCATGTGGGCTGCGGCGCAGAGCTGATAAAAGTGACCGTAGGGCTGCCTTCGAATCACAGAATATAGCCCAATTATTTGGTGATTTTTCGTGCACATAAAGCACAGCGCTACGGAGGGCGGCAAGTTCAGACCCTGTCGATGTTGTGACGTGGCTGATCTTGAATTTCTTGCAGAATGATGCCGACGGAATAACTACTGCACCAGTAGAGCTGGTCAGAGTCGAAGATCCATCTGTATAAATGTGAATACGATCAGAGTAGGAATCATGCAGCAGATGTAGAGCAGCTTGATTCAGGGCACAAGTTGGCAAGTCGGACTTCTTTGTAACTCCCGGAATGGAGAGCCGCACTTCTGGCTGCCGGAGACACCATAAAGGACAAGGTGGTCTTGCTGCAGGCGTGAAGCCTGATGGAAGAGAAGATCGATAGGAGGTTACAATGCCTGAAAAGGTTGCATCTGGTCTACTTTCTGGGAGAGAAGCAAGGCGTTGAGACTGTAGTCGGGAAAGGTGTCGAAGATGATTTCGAAGGGTGTCTGTGGCGACATACGTTCTGATGGGATGTTCCCTGGCGATTGCAATTGTTGCAGCTGTTGAAGCGCATCGCGGTAGGCCAAGACAAGTTCTAAGTGCTTGAGCTTGCATGCTCTCAAGCACTCTGAGGTTTGTCCTCCGGGCGCTTGACAACACCGGGGTGCTGTAACGCAAGAAACCCATAAAGAGTGCTTTGTATAATTGCAGCATAGAGTACACCGATGGTCCCCATGCTTTTCCGGCGATGGCTTTGAAGAGGTGGCTGATCGAGAGGAGTCTTTTCCTTAGGTAGGATACATGAGGGCTCCAAGAGAGGTCGCGGTCAACAGTGATCCCTAAAAACCAATGGTTCTTTTTGTACAAAATAGGCTGGCCATTAATAGACACAGGATATTCGGCCATCGATTTTCGCGTAAAGGCGACTAATGCGCATTTCTCTGTTGAAACGCCGAGACCTTGTCTCTGAAGATAAGGATATGTCCTCGTTGCAGCCTGTTGTAACCTTGCACGAACTTGCGGGCGAGTTACTCCGGAAGCCCAGATGCAGATGTCATCTGCGTAAATTGACAGACTGACAGGCTGTGGCAAGGATTCCGCCAACCCAATCAGAGCCAGATTGAACAAAACTGGGCTTAAAACACCACCTTGTGGAACCCCACGGTTGGTATAGTGGTCGGTAGTTTGACCATCTTCAGTGACTACAAAGAAGCTCCTTTGGGTCAAGTAGCTACGAATCCACCGAAAAGTGCGGCCTCCGATTTCAGCAGCCACGAGTGCGTCAAGAATTGCTTCATGGGAGACATTAACATAAGCACCCCTCACGTCTAAAAATAGCGCTACAGAGATGCGTTTGGATGATTTTTGGTGTTGAATCGACGACACGAGATCAATGACGTTGTCGACCGACGAACGACCACGTCGAAAGCCTGTCATCGCGTCTGGATAAACATTGTAATGTTCAAGAAACCACTCGAGGCGCGTGAGGATCATCCTTTCCATCAACTTGCCAACGCAGCTGGCGAGAGCAATAGGCCGATAGGATTTCAGTTCAAGGGGAGACTTTCCTTGCTTTAAGATCGGTACAAGACGGCTGCGCTTCCACTCAGGGGGAACAACACCGTCACTCCATGAGACATTGAGATGATGCAGCAGGATCTCTCGTGCTTCATGATCAAGGTGGCGGAGAGCAGCATATGTTACGTTGTCGGGTCCGGGCGAAGAGGAACGCCTGCAAATGGCTAAAGCAGCCTCCATTTCTTCCATGGAGAAAAGTTCATCCATTGCCGAAACTTGCATGAGGGGAACTTCGTACAATTCAAGATCCTTTTGTAGCATTCTGTTACTGGCAATTTCCGCACAAAAGTCTTCTCCTACATCCACTTCTCGACAGCCTTGGTGGAGAGCCCGTGCCTTAAAGGGGTGGAGTTGCTGAGGAGAAGAGCGAAGGCCCTGGAGAGTTCGCCATACGCGGGAGAGTGCTTTGCGGGGGTCCAACGAGTTACAGAATGAACGCCATCGTTCGTTGTCTAATTTGTCCATGCGACGACGTATTTTCTTCTGCGTGCGCCTGGCCTCCCTAAGGTCTAGAATCGACTTTGTGCGTCTGTATCTCTTCTCGGCACGCCGACGTATTGCACGAAGCCTTTCTAGTTCAATGTCGAAGTCTGTGCGAGCAGGTGACCATGAGAAACAGCGCGTCGCAGCATGCATCGCGTCCGCAATCACAAGCTCTATGCTACGTGCAAGGCCTCTCTGGCATTCGGCGTTCACCGAGGCTTGAAATGCAGGCCAATTAATTGTTCGAGAGACCATAGGGGAAAACATATTGCTTAGACCTTTGATGGCAACGTAAGTAGGAATATGGTCACTTCCGCGCGTTTCCAAGTCAGTAAACCAGTAGACGCTCGAGGTAAGGCATCGCGACACCAAAGTAAGGTCTAGGCAGCTGCTATACGACGACCCTTTCAAGAAGGTTGGACTGCCATCGTTCAAAAGGCAGAGGTCATGGTCCGAAGCAAAAGATACAAGAGTCTGACCTCTTGAATTGGTTCTTGTACTTCCCCAAAGTGGATGATGGGCGTTGAAATCCCCTGTGATAATCCAAGGACTGGAGGTCGACGTCAAAACATTTCCAAGCCTTGTGTAGTCTAAACGGCTTGATGGGGAAATGTAGCCGGCGACGAGTGTGAAGGAGAGACTCTTCTTCTTTATGCTAAGGCACACATACTGGTTGTCGTCATGAGGAGGCACGGCCTGGGCCACGTAGGTGAGCTCTTTGCGAACATAAACGAGGACCTTGCTGATTTTGTCACAGGTGGCGGAGGTAAAAGCTTCGTATCCTGATAATCTGAGGATATTTTTCACGTTTGGTTCACAGATGACTAGCACCGGAAACCGATTGACATATACAAATTGGCGAAAATCAGAAATACGTGATATCAGGCCTCTCGCATTCCACTGAAGAATTGAGGCATTCTTGACGTCTTCTTGAAAAGGTCGCCTCTGCAGAAGTGGGCGGGCCATGTTTCTAATGTAAGCTTTCAAGTACAGGAGCGAGAGCATCCAGTACTTGTAAAGCGCATCGAGCAGTCGAAGTTTGTGCATTTCCCAAAAGCGTGCGAATCGCAGCTATTAATGACTTCAGCAGAATAACCACCTGCACTTCCTGTTCAGGCAGCTTGTCGTAAGCAAGAGGTACGTCCGATGAAGGAGACGTACGTCGCTCAAGCTCAGCAGGTGGGCGTGCATTTGGCAGTGCAGGCCAGGCAACGTCATAAGCACTTTTCTGGGCTTCTTTGTCATTCAATACGTTGCGTCTGGTCTCGCGCAAGGTCTGCTGTTTCTCAATTCGAGATGATGACGCTGCTGGACTAGATTGGCGCTGAGGGGGGTTTTTCGCGTTCTTTGGGGAACGTCTGCGGTGGCGGCGGGAGCGTCGTTTTTCACAGAAACGGCTGCTTCCCGGTGCGTAGAGCCTTCCCTTACCATCTCCTTAAGTATACTCCACTCCTTCTTGATTCGGGGGCAAGTTTTCGATGTGGCTTCATGAGATCCCTTGCAGTTTCGGCACTTAAATTCAGTTGCTTGGCAGGATTCCGTGGTATGGAACCCAGCACAGCGTGCACATACTGCAGCGTGATTACAAACACCTCTGACGTGACCCAACCGAAGGCACTTGTGGCACTGCAGAGGTTTCGGAATGAACGGCTTTACGGGGTGGCGAAAATGGCCGACCTTGACATTAGATGGTATGGTGTCGCCCTTGAAGACTATCTTCACACACCGTGAATTGCCAATCCGAGATACCTGGATGATGGTACTATCAGGAGTGGCTGTCTTGACTAGGATAGGCAAGTCTTCATTCGGTATTGCTACATCTACGTCATAGATGACGCCTATCGCTGTATCCTTGTCGACAGTAATGTGGGAGCGCACTTTGATCCCGTTCAGATCGGTTACTGTACGCAAGATGTCAAACGCGGTTGCATGCGTGACATCTACGGCGAGAATGTTCTTGCGAGTGTTAATTCTTATGTCGGTGATTTCATTGGGAGCTAATCTTTCAAGGAAGGCGGAGACAGCTTGCCTATTCAGATGCCGCAGATTGTTCGAGGATACCACCGGCATGAAGAGTATGGCGGGGGCTCGAGGACGGCTCATGTTCTGCACTGTAGATGTACTTGCAGGCGAAGGTGTCCTGAGGCTCCTCCGCTTCGCCTTGCGGCTTCGTACGGCTTCGAAGCCGTCTTCGGAGTCTTCTCCGCTGGCCGAGTAGAGTTCCGTGCTGTCACTGGCGGCATCGTCCATTTCACTGTTACGCTTCCGCGACGGCACCGCGGAACGCGAGGTCAGGTCGGGAGAGAACCGGGCAGTGTCGACGTTCATCACTGCCGGCGGGGGACCGAAGTCCCGTAGCTAAAACCGAAAAAACCGAAAATCAGCAGGAGACGGGAAAGCACCAGTCAACTAGAGACTAAGAGTCAACTAGAGACTAAGCCGCCTAATGAATCACAGAAGATTAGTAAACACATTCAAGCTTAATAAAAATTTTGATAAATTCGGCAGAGCCCATCTCACGATGAATATCGACATTGATGCGTTAGCATTGAATCAATGTTCTCTGTGTTTATGCACACCGTATTGAAACAGCTGAAATTCCTCATGTACGAGGAATGTACGCAACTGGGCTGCTTTCTCGCACTCCCCCACCGGACACGCTGCGCCAACTAGCGCCACCGGAGCGAAGTCCCCGCATGAAGCGCGTTTGAATGTATATTCAAACCAGGGTGCCGAACCGAAATATAAATAGCGGTTTGGTTCGGGTTCAGGTTTGACGCGCTCCGATTTTGTTCCAGTTCAGCTCCGGATTGGAGAAATAAGAATGTATAATGGTTCGCGAAGCGGTTCCCCAAATTGAACCGGTTGGCAAACCGGTCCGACGCAGTCCCTTTTATACTACGCCATGACGATATGCTGCATAGTACTATTGACTTGTCCGCATGGCGCATGCGCTAGTTTCAACAAGAGGAAGCAGAAATTGACGGATGACTTACACAGATTTGGGGGAATTTTCATGTACATATTAAAGAAACGTAATTAGCGAGAATCCTTGTGTCAGCATAAGGTCTGCGTAGCTTCCACACTCGTCACTTTGACAGCAGCAGAGTGAGTAAATTTTCGCTTTGCTTCAGGCTTTTACTACAGGACTCGTGGGGAGTGAACTGTGGCATGTGATTCATGGCGCCTAAGACATGGCTAATTCACATTGTATTACAAAAATTTGAAATTCAAATTTCTGGTCTGTAGTAACGAAAGAAGCCATCATTTGACATTTCGCTCAGTTTTCTGCTATATTAGAAAGCAGGTTAGGACCTAGATGCTTCAGAACGATGAACAAGGACGGTTTGTGCTGAACAATGCGTCGATGGGCAAGGGCGCACAAACAAGTCGAATAGCGCGCACATTGTGCGCCACCAATAACTCGTACAACTCGAACAGCCTTGTACTTTGCTTGGCTAAGCATCAAAGATGCTTTGAACCATGGAACTTTACAAGAGCAAATTTCGTGTGCCGTTTAGAGCAGCGGTTATCGCTCACTGAGAAGGAGTCGACATTCAATAGCGACCACATTGTTGTAGTTACAATAATCATGCAGCGGAACGCATTGATATACCTCCTCGAAGACGTCTTTTCCACTCTGTGTTTACCCAATTTATCTAGTTTTAGTAGAAGTTGACCTAAAGCCCGAATGAGTAGCGTCACCAGAAATGTTTATTCCGCGGAGCCCCTGAAACAACTTTTCGGCCGTGGAACACAACCGGCATGGGTGGCTTCAGAAGCGCAAGTGTCTCTACCGAGGAGGCCGTATATACTTACGAGCTGATACCCATTGTCTATCCCCATTCTCGCACAGAACCCAACTCGTGAGCCATAACAATCTCCTGGTAAGGTTAACCGGCGGCAGAAATAGTTGTTCGAACAATCGTGCAAACGATAGAACACGCTTTGTCTCCTCATATGCTGGCACCGTTTCGTGCCAAACCGGTAACCATCATTATTTTTTACAGCGAAGCTGTTAAAGGCTCACTCTTCGATGGTCGCGGCCTGATGTAGAAAAGAACTCATATTGGTCGCATGGTGTATGTGCGAGTGCGGCGCTCCCACTGCGGCGCATGCGCGCAGCCCTGCCGGCCTCTGCCGCCTGTGCCGCGGACTCTCTCTGGGCTCTCGCCCGCCTCTCCCCAAACAGTGTCGACAACGGCGTTTAGCCATTCCATCACGCAGACATCACATCCTGATAGTCATAATTGGAAATACATAATTCCCACCATCTCCACCCCAGTGGAAGGGCTGATAGTTTTTTTTTTCATTTCAGGTTTGGTTCGCGTTGAGGGATCTTCCCAAAATGTTGGTTTGGTTGCGGGTTCAGTTCCGCCCCAAATTGCGGCTTCGGTACGGTTTTTGATTCGGTTTTCGGTTTGGTTCGGGTTTCGTTTCGGTTACATGTCCGGATTCAAAAAGATTGCCTGTATAAGTTTACGGCATAGCTCATCCAACGAAGGCTGTAGACGTAATGTGATTAGCAATCGAGAAATGTAGTGACAGACCACATTCTTCGATGCATGTTTATTTACACGTGTTGTAGCAATTCTGAGACTTTTGTTCTTTCGGCTATATGCCACATCCTCCGATATCGTCCCACTTTGCTATGTCACTCGCTTGCCACGATCGCCATGAGGATTGATTCATCACGATGATTGTATGACGCCGACACATCGACGATGAAATGACGAAGGAGGAATGATATCGATGGAAAGACAAAGGCGTATAACGACGACGGTTTGATGACAGTGAGATCACTTGACGGCATGACAAGAACGGCATACTCACGCTTGAATGACGATAGTACAATTACAATGCAATGTGGAAGAACGATTGACGTCGATGGAACCACGAATGTTCCATCGATGACAATGGGATTGCATTACTGAAGTGATGACAGTAATAAAACGACAGCGTGACGACGACTGTGTGACGACGATGGCGTGATGACAATGTTGACGAGAGTTGGATGACACAGCTGGTATGACGGCGACAACGATGTAACGACAAGGACGGCATCACGATCCCCGAACACATACCTAGTGGCCCAAGCTACTAGACAACTTCGACCACTTAGTCACAGTAGAAGGCGTGAAGACGGCAGCGTGAGGAAACCAAACCACCAAGCTGGAAGACGATTCAACGACCACGATGGCGTTACTATGGCGGTATGCCAACGAATCCATGACTACTGTATGGCGACAATGGCGTGAAGACGACGGCATGGCGAGTGTCGGAGACAAAGTTAGAATCGGCGATGCAATGACCACGACGACATCACGACCAGGAGCACATACCTAGTGGCCCAAGCAGGAAGACAACTTCGGCCAATGGGCTAGCGTAAGAGGATAGATAGACAGACAGACGGATAGATAGATAGATAGATAGAGTCAAAACGGCTTACGTAGGCAATGAATGCTATTCGCATTAGTATATGACGCGGGTTCGACTCCACTCAGCACACTAGAAATTGAAATGATTTTTATACCGTGGTTCCGTGGATTTTTTATGTGCGTAAGCAAAACCTCAGGTCTCCTGTGAACGCACTCGTGCCACTGCTCGCGCGTCCGTCGTCGTCGTCTTCTTCCAGAGACGGCTCGTCGGTGTCCTTCGGGTATGCATTTTTAGCAGATTAGTTCATTTCTTCATTTGATATTCAGTGAATACACTCACCTTCCAAGAAACAGGAAACGTCAAGAAATTTGTTCAGCAATGGGTCGCGTCCCCATTAGACGTTAACTGATCCTATTTGACGAAAACGTGTGGCAATAGGGAAGGAAATCTGAATTATATCGCCTGTAGGCACCAGAATAATGATTTGGGGCTGGGAAATGTTCTATAATAACCTACAATTTGTAAGTTCTAAAAAAAACTGAAGCACACTGTTTAAAAATCTGTAACTCTGCACCAAATACAGATGTCGCTGTTTTGTAAACTGCATCTGTTAGAGCGTCCAAAGGAGACAAATCTGGTAAAAACGTTTACAGCTGATGAGACATGTTGCTTAAAGTGATTTTGCCAAAGTTCAACTCGCAGATTAGTGTATATTTCTGAGCGGGGCATAACACATCAGTTTTGTCTGTTTTAGATGGTTCGATAGGTGGAAGTTGCGAAATTGCGATCGTTCATAATTCCTAAGTTACAGGTTTAAACTTGATTGTTCTGTTGTTTTCATTTCACGATTTTCATAAAATTTTCTGAACTATGCATACAAAATATTCGCTCCCTGCTGTCGACAAATTTTAACTTTTCAACTTTTCTATGTAACAAATCTCGTCAAAATTGGTGGAGTTGATTCCGAGAACAACAATTTCTCCGTTACCATATATTTAGATAGAAGCTCCTTGGAGGAAACTTCTTAACCATCGTAACTTCCGCATCTATAAATAAGGGACGTTAGCGGACGTTTGATCAAATTGGAATAAACAAATTTTTTTGTCGTAAAAGTATGAGCGGTTTAACGGTAGGAATGAAGACAGACTTGAAAGGACGGACGTTCACTTACAACTAATGCTTATTGGAATTTTTTTCCACGAAAGCAGTGAGCTGTGTAAAGAAATAGACTTTCTGAACTGTTAAATTACTGTCTTTAGACATATCTGACATCAAAAGTTCTTACCATTAGTTCTGTTGGCCCTGTATGATTACACCCTATGATGTGTTTGACTGCACATGCACGAATCACTGCTATCGTGGAAAAAATCCAAGAAGCATCAATTATAAGTGAGCGTCTGTACTGTCAAGTCTTTCTTCTCCCCTGCCATTAAACCACTCTTACATTTGCGATAAAATACACTATAACTAGCGATGAAGTTTAAAGGGTCTTGAAAAACATGACCAGGGAAAAAGCTACCGGAGAAGATGGAATAACAGTCGATTTTATAAAAGATGGAGGAGATGTATTGCTTGAATAGCTTGCGGCCCTTTATACGCAATGCCTTACGACTTCAAGTGTACCAGAAAGCTTGAAGAACGCCAATGTTATACTTATCCATAAGAAGGGATACGTTAACGTATTGAAGAATTATAGACCCATTAGCTTGCTTTCAGTATTGTATAAAATATTCAACACGATAATTTCGAATAGAATCTGGGCAACCCTTGACTTCAGCCAACCAAGAGAACAGGCTGGTTTCAGGATGGAATATTCTACGATGGATCATTTCCATGTCATCAACCAGATAATAGAGAAATCTGTGGAGTACAATCAACCTTTCTATATGGCTTTCACAAATTATGAAAAAAGCATTTCATTCAGTATAGATACCAGCAGTCATAAAGGCACTGCTGGTATCTATATCTGCTGGCAAAATCAGAGTACAGGAGGCATACGTGAATATCTTGGCAAATATCTACAAGGATTGCACAGCAACTTGGTTGTCCACAAGAAAAGTAGAAAGGTACCTACCAAGAAAGGGGTCAGGCAAGGAGACACAATCTCTCCAATGCTATTCACTGCATGCTTAGAAGAAGTATTGAAGCTCCTAGACAGGGAAGGCTTAGTATTGAGGATCAACGGCGAATATCTCAACAACCTTCGATTTGCATATGACATTGTCCCATTCAGCAACATTGGGGACGAATTGCAGCTAATGATTAAGAACCTTAGCCGAGAAAGTGTAAGAGTGGGGTTGAAGATTAACATGCAGAAAACAAAGATAATGCTAAAAAGCCTGGCAAGTGAACAAGGTTTCAGGATCGCCAGTCAGCCTCTAGGGTCTTTAAAGGAGTACGTTTATCTACGTCAATTATTCACCGGGGGCCCTGATCATGAGAAAGAAATTTACAGAAGAATAAAATTGGGGTGGAGCGCATACGGCAGGCATTGCCAAATCCTGATTAGGGAGCTTACCACTGTCGTTGAAAAGAAAAGTGTACAATCATTGCATTCGACCGGTGCTATTATATGGGGCAGAAACTTTGAGGTTAACAAAGAAGCTCGATAACAAGGTAACTACCGCACAAAGAGTGATGTAACGAAAAATGTTATGCCTAACGTTAAGAGACAGGAAGAGAGCGGTGTGGATCAGAGAAAAAACGGGGATAGCCGATATTCTAGTTGACATTAGCGGAATAAGGGAGCTGGGCAGGCCATGGAATGCGTACGATGGATAACCGGTGGACCATTAGAGTTACAGAATGAATACCAAGAGAAGCGAAACGCAGTCGAGGACGGCAGAAAACTAGGTAGAGTGATGAAGTTAGGAAATTTGCAGGGCGCAAGCTGGAATCAGCCAGCGCAAGACAGGAGTAATTGGAGATCACAGGTAGGGGCCTTCATCCTGTAGTGGACATAAATATAGGCTGATGATGATGATGACACCAACTGGCCCAGCATACTACTATCATAATTTATTTGATTAGATCTCCCAAAGTTTGAATGTAAGAAACACTGTAGTAGCAGACTGCAGAATAACCAGGTATGCTTCAAAGTGCACATTCTTCTTCTAAGCGCATGAGCGTTTTTTCTATTTTTTCTTTCATTTTGTCAAGCATTGAAGTGCGTCGGTATTTGCCAGGATTGAAATCTGTCAGCTGTTTAGCAGCAGAACGCCCCAGCCACTTCGCAATAGCGGCCGGTCAAATCAGGAGCCATGAGTCGAAGTTCATTATGGCAGTCCTTTTACATACTCGTATAGTGCTTTGTTTATGCTCTCAGCCTGAACCCTTCTGAGTCACGTTCTACCTTGGCTTGGGCGTATATGTAAACGCGAAAAGAAGGGGAAGGGGAAGTAATGGAGGTGATAATCACCCTCGGGTTTTTCCTTCTTCATATAGGTTCTGGCCACGAGGAGAAGGATTTCCAATGCCCACACACGGGTGTTCCTGTTCCTAGCACATCAGTTTGCGACGGGCTTTTGGACTGCATTCTTCCGTCTGGTGCTAGCAGTGTTGATGACCTGTCAGACGAAAGCACGGAAATTTGTGGTGAGCTTTCAGAGTTGCACCACGATCCAGGTGCACTCATTGTATGGTCGGTGGGCAGAATTTCGAGTAGTCGTAAAAATTTTGCGTCGTTTTTAAAATGACTTCAGTTCGTATAATTCGTCGCAATGCTACCCCGCCCTCCTTTCTCTCCTCCTAAAAAGAAAATTGTTTTGCTACTGACACCGCATGCACAGTGTTCTAATATCCTGACCACTATAAGATAATTGCTTAACTAAAAGTTAGTGGCGATTTAGCAGTAAATGGGATCGAAATGCGTTAGCATTACGTCATACCTCGTTGAGGTCCCGGATTAATTATTTAAACCGCGTTCATCACTGAATGTACCCGTATTTGTATTCATAGGCTGCCTGCGCTTTTATAATTTTTTACTTGAGTGAATTTTGTGCACGTTGGTATTGATAACGCCGTACGTTATTTTTTCTTCTTTTTTTATACTTCACCCTTAGGAGAGAGAAAGCGTATAAAATGAGCTCTGGGTGCTTGCAATCACCCTCTTGATGAAGGCTAGATCCCGGACCAAATGTGGTAATTAAATGTGTGTTCTTGCTTTTGTACGTGCGCCCACACTTCTTTCAATATATATATATATATATATATATATATATATATATATATATATATATATATATAATGTGACGCAGCAGTTATCACGACGTTTATAGCGCGTCGGAGATGCGGCGAAACGACCACGCCCAAAGCACAGCTCACACACGAGAGAGGGCCCCATGTGAACCCCACGTGATGATGATCATGTACAGATGACAAAGAATAGCATATTAATGCCCACAATACATATACCACGTAACCGGCATCTCCCACTTTACACACATACATTTTTAGCCACTCCTATATTGCGAACGCATTCATATCACTTTTACCGTTTCCAAACATCAATAATCACGAAGAGTAAAAACACTACTTTATGGAACATACTGCTGAATCAGAAAGTTTAGGCAGACGTGTTGTTAATATTTATGAAATTCTTGCAAGCATGATTCTAACATTTGCCCTTAAATTGTGTTTCTCGCCTCAGTGAGCATCGTAAGCAGAGTGTGAGCACAGCAGTTCAAGTTCTCATTGAGAACAAAACATGCGAATGAAGAACATTCGAGGAAATTATCCCATTCATGAGAAGGGGGATACACGCTGTACACGTTCCCATCAGTGGTGGATCTGCTGGGACGGTCTTTTCATGATCATGATTTGATGTCCGACCATGATTGTGTGCGCAAACTTTTCTTTTGTGAACACATATACCTGCATTTTCAATGCGTCATCCTTTTATCAGTTCCTGATGCTTTTCCCCTGGGAACACAAAGCTCTCGAAACTTCTCACTGCTTCTGAATGGAGCTAACTTTTGAAGGAGTCGCCATGTTGCGCATAATGACGTCCAAATAAAAAAGTTCGCTGCCATCTGTCCATCAAATTGGATGTAGAGTTCAAATTCGTCAAATATTTGTTTAAGTAAATGCAATAAACCTGCGATCAGCTTTTTTAACAGTCTCAAATGGTACAATACGTAGACGGTGAGCAGTCGTTCGTCGAGCTCAAGCAAGCTTTACTCTGCAATGCAATGTAAATAACTGCATGCTTTTCTTTCAGCTCCTACACCATTCTTGGATAACGAGATTCTGCTACAGAGCCGTGACGTCACAAGCACGTCGGCACAGCTCTCCTGGTCGAAGGCCACAACACGCGTTTCCAACCATTCACTGAAACTGGCCGGCTACTTCGTAACAGGGAAGTCAGAACCTCACGCATTCCACAACACTATATCAGGACGTCTGCACTCGTACCAGGCCCAGTGGTTGAAGCCATGGACGCATTACGCTTTAATTCTTAGGCCATTCTACACAGAAAGTGGCAAGCCCCAAGCTTCGTACAAGATTGGCAGAGCAGCTTCCGTAAACGTCCTTACATTATCTTCTGGTGAGTGTGTCGATGGAACGACAATATGTGAACCATGGAACCTCATGGAGGTTCGCAACTGATACATAATTTCCCTCCTAACATAAAGTTAAGCAAAAATGAAGGAATGGTTATCCGCGATATTCGAGGCGTCATTCTTGCTAAACATTAGGCAGATATAATACACATCTTGGAATATATGTGGTTAATAAAATGCTACAAAATTGCTAATTTCATTCCTGCGGCTTTTGTGTAAAGGAGCGCGCGCATGTGCTCTCGCGCACCCATGGTACGCAATGTGACACATGCGGTCATCATCTCAAAGAGCTAATTGGCGTTGGCACGAATATAAGTATGCGCGTTTTTTTTTGGCTTAATGCTTAGAGCATCGAGCTGCTTTGCTGGGGGACCGAGCTTTGATCCAACCATCAGGCAAGAAATTCTTTCTGTTTTAAGTGTGAGCTATTCGGCCCGACAGCACCCAGTAGCTACGGTCAGGAAAGGCCGGGAGGTTTCGTAAAAAAGAACTTCGCTTTAAAACAAAGCTTCGTAAAGGAGTAAATTTACATAAACCTAAGACATGAATGACGCCGTGACGGTGAGGATGCGTTACCGTGCAGCTTCCTGTAGTAAATGTTTAATTTGAAAATTGTAACCAGTCAATGCTAAAGAAAGACTGGATTATGTTGCGATTCAAGAAAAAAGGCAGCTTGTCCAAATTTCAATAGAACTGCTTCTAGGCCTAGTTGGTATTTGGAGAGACATATTGGCCCGAAATCAGACACCACGCACAAAAAAAAACACGCTGACAACCTTCGTGTCGTCGTCAACGTGTCTTCTTTTTTTGTGTGTATCTTATTCACGGCACATACGTATTTTTAAATTTATTGAACTTTACAACATCAAAACACACTAACGAATGCTTTTTTCCCACCTCTTTGTCGATGCTGTTTTGGGGAGCGTGGTGACGTTTCATTGCGGCCTTCTCACGTTGCACTATACTCTGATTAGCTAATTTATATCGGCGATTTGAATTCTGGAAGAAATATGCGTCTCCTTCGTTGACAGTTATTCTCTGCAATTAGGTCTCATACATAGCACAAAAGCACAAAACATACACAAGTAACAAGTACAAGTACACAGACAGGGAATGGTAACTAGTGCGTCCGGTTCAAGCCAGTGTCCTGGATGTAGTCTGAGAGCACCTTTGTTGCGCGCGAAGCACTGGCAGCACTGCTCGATGTTCAAGAATAGAACGTATGTCAAAGGAGGTGCCACGTACACTCGGCGACAAAATATTGCGGGGCACGCGAGTGCGTGGCGAAACGGTCCTCCTCGCCTACTGGCGCCGCACCCCTGGTGTCGAGACCGACGCTTGCGCGCATGCGCGTCCCTCCGTTACTGCAAGCGTGCATGTTTCTGCGTTTCTTCCTTGCGCGCCGGCGATATCCGAGTGCAGCCGCGAGGGGCCCCTCATGCGATTGGCGCTGTGACCAGGGGGGTGAATCTTCCTATACCTCCATAGCAGACGCTCAGTCGACGCTAGCGCCAAGGTGCACTCCAGTTAGGCCCTAGCGGATGGATGACGGTACTACGGTGGCGAAAAAAAGAAAAAAGAAAGAAAAGCGGCCCGATTTTTTTACCCTGCCCCTTTCGCTATAGACCTTTTTTTTCTTCCTTTTTGAATGATAATTTTGTTCCGCTCTTTTCCCTTTTCCCTCTTGACTTTCCTATTCCTCCTCGCAAGCCTCGCCGCGCCCTCCCCTCATGCCACACGCAATCTCTTTTTTTTTATTTCTTTAGCTGTCCGCGGCGCGCTTTGTTTTTGTCGCGGGCGTTATCAGACGCACCACCAGACCGAAGCGCGTGCTCCGCCCTCCTCTCCTGTCCAGCCGTGCCATTCGTGCATTCGTGCTGCGTGCTTGCGCGCAGTGGATTCTTTTTGCGTTTTCAGGCACGCAATCCCGTTCATTATTACGATCAAGCAAGCATGTGCCCAAATTATATTAAAAATAATTGCACTTACAACACAACAGTTCTTTGGATTCACTGTTTTGTGTTCGTTTGCGAAAACCAGAATTGGAGCAGACAGTGCAACACACTATAGAATGCAACAAAACGCGGATGGTGTTCCATGTTCGCACATGTAAAAAAAAGTTGCAGTGGCTTAGCTCGGCTATGCCAGGATATACGTTGCGTTAGCAAAGGTTCAGGTGATTATTCTTAGCTTTCCTGGTTGTCTCCTACGCTCAACCGCTAATTGCCAGGCAACTACTTTGGGATCCGATGAGTCAAGCTTCTCCGTTCTTCTGCGCTGTTGAGCAGCATTTGCGCTCTTCTTCTCCATGGCTATACCACACTGGCAAACGCCAGTCAGAAGCGCAGCGGCTCCAGCGCAGTGTCAGACGGCGACTGCACAGCGAGCGCGCGCCGGCACCAGTGCGTCTACCACGGCTACGACGTCACTCCTCTGGAATGCACAGACCGGCGGCGGTGAGTCGCGCGGGGCGGCGGCGGAGTGCGCGAGAGGTGCCGGCTGCGGTGGCTCCGGTGCGCAAGCCGTGTGACATCACTGATCCTTGCGCATGCGCAGCACGGCTCTTGATGTGCCGCGCGAAACGGGCTTGGCTAGGCCAGTGTAGCTCTCGCTACAAAAACATTTATTCTAATTGATCTAATGGCCAATGCGCAGAATAGCTTCTCACGGCCTGCTTCTCGCTCTGTCCATAAAATCCACCTCCGTGAAGGGCACCGAGCATATTCTGCGGTTGTTGACCTTGTCTCTGGGCAAACCCATTAGGTCCATCCCTCCAGCGTAGGTTAAAAACGCTTCCATCCTGAAGAACAGTGAAGATCATAAATTATAACATCGCAGTTGGAACATACAAAACAAAACTCGTTTCGCATCGCGGCAGAGTACCAGTTGTGATATGCTTACCTTAATTCTCAGAAACGCATTTTTAAACGATTGCGACCAATTAGATAGAAATAAGTGCAAAGCGCACACCTACACACGTGTTCCTTGCGATACGCACAGGTGGTACTATATTTATCAGGAGCTTTTTGTTCGCTGCTTGTTGGCACAACGATTTACAGCATCGTTGTGATGTTTTCAAATCAGCCAACTGCTGCCTCACCACCGGACAGCCATGTACGACTGCGCACCATTACTATCACAAATAAAAACTGGGAAGTAAATATCACGGTGCTCACCTGTTGTCTTTAGGGATGCGGTAGAATTTCACGTCGCATAGCTCACTTCGTCTTGATGTGTTCGTACACCACTGAACCACACACGAACAGCGACAGCTGCGAGACATGGCGGAATAAAAAGCCGGCAAACGTGCAACGGTGGGTTACCACAGGGACCACACTGCTAGCACGGAAAGCGAAAAATTGACCGTATAATGCCAGAAAAAAAGTTCTGCCGTTTTGGCCGTTATCAGCACAGCCGCCGACGAGCGCTGGCCGCGCCGCCGATAGTTGAAGCGAGAGAGAAACGACAAAGTTGAGAGAGGGTTGAGAAGAAAAAAAAGAAAAGCGATTTTGGTTCCGCATCCATCTCATGGATGGCGCTGCAATTCGCGTGGACAAAAAAACCAGCGGAGTTTCCGGGGCCTGCTGTGACGGCTTCGACAGGCAAAAGTAAATGAAGCGTGAGCTGGCGCGCGCCACACCGGTCGCTTTTTGTCGAGTCACGAGCGCGAATGCATATCGCCGGTCGCGAACGCAACAAGTCTTTTTTTTCTGCACTGCGCCTTTTCGTGGCCAATGATCGTTCCTTATTTCTTTTCACGAACGAGACGTTCTCCAACCGAAGAGCGAGGCAGAAAAGACGCTCTATTGAAAGAGCCAGGAAAGATAAAAGGAACTTTTATTTCCGTTATGACAACGAAGTTTTGCCCGTCGAAGCTGCCACAGCGCCAATCGCAAGAGGGGCCCCTCGCGGCTGCACTCGGATATCGCCGGCGCGCAAGGAAGAAGCGCAGAAATATACACGCTTGCAGTAACGGAGGAACGCGCATGCGCGCAAGCGTCGGTCTCGAGACCCGGGGTGCGGCGCCAGTAGGCGAGGAGGACCGTTTCGCCACGCGCTCGCGTGCCCCGCAATATTTTGTCGTCGAGTGTACATAAATTTAAGACAGGTTTGGGAATAGCGCTTGATGCCTGAAATCGTGCGCAGGCGCACAAAAAATTATATATAAGCCTTCGCACATTGCACGCATTTCACAGAGGCGTTATCACCAATGGCAGCTTTGGCTGCTTCACATGTCGTGCGCCTGGCAGAAACAAATCAATCGAAAGTCAGCGCTTTCGCTCTCTTCAGAGTTTGGTCTTCGTGCAGCTGGTTCTGAGACAAGAGTACTTGCCTAAGTACGCGATTGTCTCCAGGGAGTACGCTCGTACGCTAGGCTACCCGCCGGAAGAGTGCCGGTCATCAATGGGGACAAAAGAACGATAACCACAGTGGTGTCTGCGTATATATGCACCATCTCGGCCACAGGAACCAATGCCGTTGCTCTACGTTTCCTGCCGTCAGGGTATAACAGCTTGTAAGAATTCATGCAGGAATTCGCCCGGCAAGGCGCTCGTGTTCATTCAGGCTTGACACGCCTCAGCACGAAGCCCGCAGGAGCCCTTAACTGCCGGTCGAGCCCAATAATTACAACAACTTGAGAAGACCGAGTTAGCTAGTGTGCAACAATATAATTTCAGGTTTCAAACGACTAAGCACTAGGCAGGAACGTTCTTACTAATAGCTTAACGCGAGGTTTGTGCAGATATTTTACACATGCCTCCTACGTCTGCTGCGGATGCGTCTCAGCAGGGCTGTCTGTGATGGAGTAGAAGCGGCTCCCAGGGACCTTTTCAGCTGTATTTGTATTGCAGCACAATCTCTAAAGTAATAATAAACAGATTATAAAAGTATTTGAATAATCAGTAAACCAGCGATAATTACTCACTTACGTCTACGGCTGCTAATAATGCGGTGTAAAAACAAGAGATTTATTTTCTTTCTCATTCACCATGCTCCGCTGAAGCAGTTGATGTGAAGGAAGACGGCATCAGCCATGGCTTTGAAAACTTTAGGTGGCTTAAAGCGTATAATCATAACGCAAGATTACCAGGACAACAATATAGTTCACATGATGATCAATACACCGCCGACTGATCAGTTATTGAAAAACAGCCGCACTCTGTTGCACAAATACCACTAAACATTGGCTATCACATTTTCCATTACCTCTTTACAATCGTCCATTGAAAAACACTTCATCATGAATTGGCGGTTATCTAGGTTTGCTTTCAAGTGTTAGCATGCTAAAAAACGGCGCTTGCAGTTAGGATTTTTCGGAAATGGCATTCATAGCCAAAGGCTAATCTGTAATGGTTTCCTTTCACGCTGTAATTCTGGGAAGCAGGCCGACGCGTTTACATCTGAAGTACACTCGCACATCGTAAAAAAAATACGATGCCCCGCGTAATCATCGCTTTCCGACAGAAACGCTTCGCTTCCATTTAGACCCACTTTTGCCACCATTACAAGCCTGTCTAGTGAAACACCAGAATCATAACTGTGCCTTCAACCGTTTGCATAAAACCAAGGCTCTTAAGGACGGGAAGCACCCTTTCTTAGCTTCGTTCTACCCAGAATACAAGGGTTCAACGTTCGTGCTATTCGCGTTTTATAACAGGTGCTAGAGTACTTGCGAAAGGAGAAGGAGCTTAGTGTTTCACATGCATGTTTACGCAGATGAATCAAAATGAGCTTCATTAATTATCTATTTACTATGTGCGGTTTCATTGACGCATTAAGAAGCGTACGTACAAGACCCTCAGACCAAACCTACCAAGTCAGGCAATACACATATATGGTGCATATATGCGTGCTAATTTGTTTGTCTTTGCTTGTTAATCGACGTTAGACTTCGCGGAACATGTAGCAATTATTTGCCTCACAGCACGTTACATTTCACCCGCCCTCAGCGCCACTGTTGCATTGGTACAGGGTTCTTGCTATAAAAGTGCGGCTTTACGTCTTTACTGAGCCGAAACGGTACAATGAAAGCAAAATGAACGAGCATCACCCCACAGGTTCACGCCTTCATTTCTACTGAACTGACATAATATTCTAAAATCAGAACGCAAAGGGAAAAAAACTCATAGGTGGCTACTGGTGTCACATCCACATGCTACATTACTGAACACCATTATCAAGAAACCCTTCATGCGTTTAATGCCATCCAACCGTCCAAGGCGACCATCCCGTAATCATACCATTTGCTATCATGATTGTCGGGACCAAGGAAATAGTGTTTTTATGTATGCGAAGTTTTCCGTGTACGACCACTGTTGTTCGCTTTATATCGTGCTTAGATGTAGAGCACTACACACTTAACATTGCCAAAGGTGTGAGCGATCGGCATTCATAGACGGGGGCTATAAGCAAGCCTCTTAATTTTCCGCGCCTGTGTGCAGAACCGGAGGCGCCCGGCTTGGTGTCCGTGCTTTCGGCCCAGCAGCGCAACGTTGTGCTCAACATCGTCGGCCCACCGACGTGGAACAGCGACCCGGTTGGCTTCCACGTGCGTTGGGAGGCAATCAGCGATCGCCGCGGACCAAACGGAGAGCTTAGTGTGCCGCTTCCGGCTGACTGGTCACCCGTGGAGAACACGCTGAACGTCACCATACCACTACCAGGTGGTCATGACTACCGTATCTTCGTGAGCGCCCGTGGCGCTGACAGTTCCAGTGGTGATCGCTCGGGCCCCGCAATAGACGTCGACGTCAGTGTTCCTCTCGGTGAGTCACAGGAACGCAACGGTGCGAAAACATTAAATGTTCACGTGTAGCGCAAACAGCCATTTGCAAGCGTTTTCTGTCTTAAGTGCTAGGGACGCAGTGATGTGATTCATAGCTTTCGAGATCAGGAAACGAACTGGGGTCTAGGAGACCTCAATCGTGAAACTTTTTTAGAGATGTCAGCAACAGCGCAGCATCGCAAGGTAGACTCACACATTACAGCCATGGGCATGAAAAGAACATACAACCTCTATTTACAGCGATAGTTTTTGAGCTCATTCCCCAGGTTATTGCGATTTCCGCCGGTGTACGCCACCGTCTATCGATCGAATGCCAAATATTTTCCGAGCAAATTACAAAGAACGATAAATTATCATTGTGCAGGAAGGATTGCAACTTACGACCAGCAGATTGGCAGCCACGGTATTTCATGCAACGAGTGCAACATCGTATGGGAGCGCTGCACAGGCAAAAGGGAATGCATTCAGATGAACCGCCTTAGAATGACCCAAAAAGCACGAGTCGAAGCTACAGAAGTGGAGAATACTTGCACCAGAGAGCGGGATCGCGCCAGCAGAGCCATGATTGGCTAACACCCGCTCAATATATGTGTACAGGGTGAATCTGGCGTCCCTGCCTTCTTCGTGTTCTAGCACATCAAAAAAGCTCCCAGTTGAGAATGCGGTCCTCAATTAAGCTCTCCTCTTCTACGATACGTATATGTAATGAAGATGATTGAGTGCGCCTGCTTCGTTTTCATGATCTTCTAATTCTAACGCTCGGCTTCTTCTCATGATTACTGGATGGCGCAGACGTCCTCTTGCTTTCTTCAAGGTCAGTGTGACGCCTATCAATCAGGTAGCCCAAATATAAATTTGAGAAAAAGCGAACGAATCCAGCGGTAAGACGGTAAAGGGTTCTTTTCGTAGAGACCAGTGGCTAAGTCTGAATAGGTTAGAGGAGGAAGAAAAGGCAGTTCACCACTGGAAGGCTCAACCTCCACAAATGAATACAACTCACACTTCTTTTACTTCTCGAAAAGAGATTGTTCACCGCAGCTGCGAATGTTCACTCCAACAAACACTGCACGAAACAGTCTAAGGCCTTCTGCGCATTATATTTCGCCAGCTATCAAGTCACTGCTCCACGCTACGGACGAATATGCAATTTTTTTAGGTTTACCTTTCTATGCGTCAGTGGAAAAAGACGTTTCATCCATTCACAATCCATTTCGTTGTCTTAATACAAGACAGCTACTTTAGTCAGCGTGCACGCAAAGTCGCGCAATCAGACAGCGATCTATAGAAAGCGCCGTAACTGTGCCGACACTTTTTGCGGCCTCAGACTGAACCCCAATACTTAGCTCGCTTCTTCCCCCAAATGCGCCCGACTGGATGATTCTCCTTGCGAGCAATATGCCCCCTGAATACGCGCCTAGACAACCGGTGAAGTCGCGATTCCCTCCGTACAACCACGCTGCGAGATGAACCTTGTTTGAATGTTACTCTAAAAGAAATCGGGTCATCATCCCGCACAATATTCCAGAAAGGAATGTCCCTTGAAACAATGTTTCGACAAGAGGATTTCTCTTCGTCACGGCTCTGAGAAGTCCGCTTGTCGAAACGTTGCTTTCAGCGACAATTTCTCGTTCGACCAATGTTGTCCCCTTCGAGGCTCCATATTCCTGTTAACTTCTAACTTGTTTCTATCATCATGCCAAATAATACCTGTAAACTCTGGACAATTAATTCGGTTCAGTGTTATCATTACACCACACGCCACCTTTACTACACTTCTAAGACTCAGAAATTCGAAACTCCCGCGACGACGCCGACCACGTCATGTACTGCCATTGTGTTCTACCAAAGAATCAACGCAATCGGCGAGCCGCCAAGAACTGTCAGAGCAGTGGCGAGATCGAAAGAGCGAACGCACGCTCGCACTTTGCCTCAAACTACGTATTTACTCGACTTAAGCATACGTGCCTCTTTCCTGGGCTGAGAGATTTCCATCTACACTTTCGCTAAATGATGACTGTGCTATGCTTGCGGAACTAATATTCGGGAAATGTGACAGAGTACTTCAGTGGTTTGACGTTTGAAAGTAGACACCCAAAGCTACTGTATAAGTTTCCCCTCACTTTGTAATTGCTGTTTGCCATTTGCCAACAGCCTTCGCTAATAATGTGGCCAGTATTACGATTGGCTGTCTGTTGCTCTTACGGGCACATTCAAGGTAACAGTTATCTTTTCAATATCGGCCCTGTTCTGCTCAAAATTTTACGTTATACTTAAGCGCCCATAGTTAAATCTTTGAGGCCCAAACAGTAATAGATCCGCATGCGTGATATGTGCGTAAGGCGCATAAGAGCTCTTTTATATGTGCCCCTTCCAACTCGTGGCCTGGGGTGCTATGCAGGATGCGGCGAGTTTGGCGAAACTCGGCATCCTCACGAGCTCTGGCGACACTCCAAGATGTAAGAACAAATGGTAACAAGACAAAATTTGTCCGTCGGCACGCCTCCAGTTTCAGTGGTTTATCTAGATTCACTCTGGGTGGCTATCAAGCCTTGGGCGTTGCCATATGGGCGGTCGACAAACTGGGGCTCACGCGATCATACGGTCGGTGCATGGTCGTGCCTTCTTTCACTTGTGTGTCGTTCCACCGAGTGCATTACACGCACAAGCAAGTTATAATATAAATGCATCTAGTACAATAATATTAGTCACAATAACGGGGGTTATAAGCATTTTAATGTTTACAAGATGTACATTGAATGTGTATTAGACTAATTTGCCGTTTAATACGTTTCCCGTTATATCACGATGGGACGCTCGCCCTCCTCTTTCTTCCTCTGGATTGTATTGGCACGGCTCGCTACGTGCTTGCGCTAGCATTTCCGAGCAGATATTGGTGTGCGCTTGGTTTTCTCACTGGGGTTACAACAGATCGCTCGTTGCTTTTTCTCTTTCCTCTGAATTGGATTGGTGCGGCTCGCTACGTGCTTGCGCTTCCATTTCCGAGCACAGATTGATGTGCGCCTGGTTTTCACACTGGGCTTTCAACAGATCGCTCGTTGCTCGCGCTAAAGTAAGGCTGCGAGACGACGTGAGCGTCGGCTGACACCTAAGTGGTTTGCCGCGCGCTTACCATGTTAGCAGTCAGGAATGCCAGAAAGCCCTCATACAAGGTTCAGAAAACTAAACTTTATCTTATTTTACGTTGCGATGCGCCTTCATACTGGCAAGCGCCGAGCGATGGCTTCTAACAACCGCAGGAAAGACTATTTATGCTGGGGAGCCCGAGCGATCCGTGGTTTCTAACAAACGCAAGAAAGGGTCTTTGCAGCGCACGTGGCCGTTCAGTGCCACCACATCCATCCCAGGTGGGAATCCAGCATCGGTGCAGTTACCCTGTACCCATCGCTGACGCGCTTCACTTTTTGACAATAACTTTCTATTTTTTTGCGTGTGAACGTCCGTGATGGGGTCCACAATGTTCACGCTGTGGTTGACTATCTCCCAATGCAGATTGAGGCATAGCCCCGTTAGCATCCACTAAATTTTGGATATATTTGTATGCGGCCAATTCGTCACTATGAAATAATGGTCCCCGGTTGAACATTGGCTGCAATAATGGCACCTAGCGTCGCCGCCTTTCGTCGGTCGACCTTGAAAGTAGCTGCACCCTCTGGTCGCGCAGAACATGCCGAAGATCCATGGTCAACCATCTTTAACACCGTCGTAATTTTGGCGGCTCGGCGGAAAGCTGTCGCCCGACATTAGGCGGCCTAGATTGTACTTTTGCTCGCCGCGAAGACGGCACTCGTCAATTTGTGCTATCTACCCAGGGCCACCGAGTGTAGGTGGCATCAGCAGCTCGTCCCTCGCGAACTTACGGGGGTAGTTCTTTCAGTCGGTGATGGCGTGCTCCGATAAAGGAAACAAGTCGCCGGTCATCTCCTTCAACAGTCACATGTCTACACTTTGGCTCATGAAGTAAGTA
This sequence comes from Dermacentor silvarum, assembly GCF_013339745.2. Taxonomy (NCBI): domain Eukaryota; kingdom Metazoa; phylum Arthropoda; class Arachnida; order Ixodida; family Ixodidae; genus Dermacentor; species Dermacentor silvarum. The sequence continues at coordinate 443,841,608 of NC_051154.1, forward strand.
CGTGAGCCAAATCATTTGCCGCCTGGAGAGGTGGTCGTTCTGACGGCCGAGGCGTCCGTGTTGCCGAAGTAACTTCCTTCGCCTCTCTGCCGGTGCAGTGCAGCGGTACCGTGTAACTGCGAAAACTGATTTCGGCAGCTGTTGCACCGGAAGGCAGCCCTGCGTCCATTCTCAGCCTTCCAATATAATGTGACCACTTCGCCTGCGCAGGTTGGTTGGTCCGGGTTGAACCCCTGGTGCCCCAGTACTCCGATGATGACGCCGGACCGGGCCTGGGGCTGGGGCGCCGTGGACGAGCAGCGCTTGAAACAACAGAGAGCCGAAGCGATCGCATGATCTTTCCCTCCGCAGCCTAGTCACACAACTGTGTGCTCAGAAAACATAATTTGCCCGCCATGCTGTCTCCGCAGACGACGGCCTTCGCCTAACTCTTCACAGAGCCAGCGCACTGACGCTTTGGAAAGGCAAAAATGACGCGAAACTCTACGTCCGTCATCTAGGTGAACGGGTCCAGATGGTCATATTGACGCTTGCTGCCGCTGGATGCGATAACACAGGCTGCTGCTGCCGCCACCATGTTCACGAGTTCAACTCGAGGGGGGTTTCGCGATGTACGAGTTTCTCACGAGTTTGCTTGTCAATCAAAACCATAGGTCACGTCCCGCGCGAGGCATGTAACTCTTGTGCGCGCCCACCACGGTTGGGCCACGCCCAAATTATTTTTCGGCAACAGTGACGTGGTGCGGAACTGAGAGGCATTAACAATCTTGACCGGCGAAATAAAGCACGCACAACGCACTGTCATCGGTGATGTTTTCTGAACCGGTGATGTACTGAGCACCACTATATAAAAAAAAGCGTCGACTTTCGCTGGCTTATGCATATATCTTCTTGGGCTGTGACGGCCCCAAAACACGGTTCATTGCCTGCATTGTGGCGATGTAGCGCACAGCAAATAATTATCGGCACGCCACTGTAGCTGCTTGCAAGGCGTCGATGCGCCGCGGTGGACGACGATCCTGAGCAGTGCGTAGTGTTTTCCAACGACAACGTATCGCAGCTGTCACTTGAGATGGCTGCTCTGTCATCAGTGATGTATCGGAGCCGCAGTGTCGCAAACACGGTGAGCGGTCAGCGAAAACACACCCAGTGCGATGGCATTTCTTCATCGCAAGCACGGCACACTAAACAACTGCAACACCTTCCTGCGTTCGAAGTCTAATATCCTAACTGCAAACAAGAGCCCTCACCCGCCAAAATGCGATTGCTGTGCTGTCGTTACGATATCCATCTGCGATCGCTTGTTAGCTCAGCAGCAGAGGCAACCGGAAAGCACATTGGAGTGAACAACAATCTCAAATTCTGCGTACATGCGCACGGAGGCACCTTTACTTGGAAAGCGATGACAAGCAATGAATTGTGTCGCTGGATAGCCCGCTCTTCTTCGCAATGCATCGCGGAGACTTCGCGCATACAGATAAACTGGTGCATTTTCACTGTGCTCCGTCACTACGGACCCTACCATACCGCACAGCAATTTCACAGCGACAGCCGTTGCCCCCGTCTCTATGGCTAGAGTGTCGTTTCAGTTGGTAAAGCGGCGGCCTTAATAGCCGCCTCAGTGAAAGCACCTGCGGTGAACAGCCACGCCGCAGCGCTGCGTTGCCATTACCTAAATAGACAGGGAATGAACAGATCATTGCCATGACTGACTTTATGCGTCATCATCACATCGATTTTATCGAGAAAAGCACTGCAGCGCCCCTAGCGACTGCTCACCGTATGAACTCCCTCGTGTGTGCGACCCTCTAGAATGTATCCGCTTGGAAGCTTTCGCCTCACTGTCGCCACTCGCGGCAAAAAAGTGGAAAATTTAATACTTCAGTCGATGTCCGTTTGTCATCACGAATTTATAGCATTCAAAACGATAAACCGATACTTTAAGAAATAAAATGTTTGTTATTTTATTTGTTATATTTCAATGTATTCGATTGAGGGAAAGTGTAGGTACAAGAATGCACCGCATGTGCCCTGTTCGCATTCGACGGAGGATAGAAAGATAATGCTCGAAAGAGGAGGCACGCCCTTGACGCGCCCGAGAGAGGCGTGGCAAGCGGCTCACGGCAAGTGTGCAGATAGACAGCGGGACAGTGACGGTATTGCTAAATTGCGATAATACGTTGATAACAATAGGCGGCGCTGGCGCGTTTTGTTGCGCAGTCCTGTGTGCTTGAAGCGCGGAAGCACTGTGCTGCGCAGGGTGCGCTCATGTTGTCATACGTGGCTTTATCTCGACATTTCTTTTTGGCTGCTGGTATTGCACGTTCCTTGCTATCTCCGTTCACTGAATGCCATCGAGAAAACTCGGATAAAACTCGTGCGAACGAGAAACTCGGCACATCCTGCATAGCACCCCTGTTCATGAGTTTGTTTTTCTTGTCCTGGCTTTTTGCTGGACTGCGACGGTTCATATCAACACTCAAAAGTGATTCACTAAACGGGATAAATGAAATGTTTACAAAAGAAATGGTGCGAGCCCTACTGGGCTGGCGCTCTTGTCTTAAAATTCCTAAAGCGCTCAGAGTTCCACTTCAGACAGCCACTGAGATCCAAATCTTGCTGTTTTTGAACTTCTAGATGAACTTCACGCTCATTCAAGCAAAATGGTGTGTTGGCCGCATATCTGGATTACAATGAATACTAGCCATACGTGAACGCCATAAACAGTGTAGGACAATATAATAAGGTCAAATGGCAATCCGCATTCGTACATTACAGTTCCGACTTGGCGAAAATTATTTCCAGGTAATCCTCTGTAACGCATCCCTAAAAGGCAGCTCCCTCCCCCAAGCAGTATGGAAATACATAAGTTAGTGTTTGCGATTTCTTGCGGGTAAAAAATTTGATTCTTAAGTTAAGAAAGAAATTATCCATGTTGAACGTACATGTTGGCATCTGTGAATTGAAGTTTTCAAGGAGCCGTTACTTCTACGGCACAAAACTAAATGCGATGTGCGCAATTGTCTTTTTTTCATCTCATGGAATCTCTTTCTCAATTTCATGGAATGTTTATGCAGTTGTGACCGTATCGTTGTACAACCGTCGTACAACCGTCGTTGTACAACCGTCGGGTCCTCTGCATGCAAGACAGAGAATACCCACGTCCTCGAAAATTTACAGGAGGCCCTGCATTTGGTACTGTTCTACAGCGATCGTGCTTCTCGCATGCTTGCCCTCTGAACTTATCCTTCCTTCAAAACTAAAATACGCAGCCAGAGTTAGGGACATGAATTCTCTATTCAACGCTGGCATAAAACAAAAAATATGCTGATCCCACGCACTGTGGGAATTGATGTAAACGAAGCTTTCTGTGCTGTTTGTGTTCGTTGACGGTATTAGGCAGTGATATTGATGGCATACGACAGTCGTGATGTAATGTTAAATGTTACCTTGCCTTCACGACTTGTGTTTGCCTACGTTGTACACAGAACACAGAGCGACGTGTCATTCATTCACTCATTGCCTTTCTGAATAGAGCTCAAATGCACAATGCTTTCTGACGGCGCATTTTCTATCTCCCGTGTCATGTTAACTTGACTGCCACGAGCGCAGAGGGGTAAGGTTAATCATACACTTCCTGATTGCGTCGGTACGGGTTCTTGTTATAACCATTTCCTGCCTCTTCTCTCTCTACTCCCTCTCTAGCATCCCCCTACCTCCTCCCTGGACTGTCGTTGCTGTTGCGCGTGAGCACGGAGGCAAGTTTGGCAGCTCCTGCAACGCTTTTGCGAGGGGACATGCGTAGTTCTGGCATCTAGAGGTCATTGTGGTCAAAGGGCATTGTGGCCCCCCTCTACCGAAACGTCGCTGACGTCGCCTATCTGTCTCCCGCACCCCTGTCGTGAGCTCTCAGCCAACCCCGACGCGGCGTGCAAGGCTTAGCTGCAGCAGGCGAGGATTGACTAACGGGCTCGTGAAGCACGTGGAAAGTAGCGTTTCTTTTAATTGTGATAGCAATGGCATATACACTCCAGACGAATTTCTACCGACGTCGTCGCCGCCAGCATTGCCGCGACGTTCCGTGTAGATTCAAAGTGCGATAAGATTGCGGCTGCGCGTCGTATGTTGAAGGTGCAATAGTAAAGTGTGTGAGGAGCCGAGAAGGATGGCGGTTTGGTCTCCCGCGCGCAAGGCAGAGAGCGGGGAGATGCGCGCGTGCTAGGAGGGGGGCGGGAAAGGGGGACAGGTTAGCGCACTTCTCTTATTCTCCGGTCGCGGCTGCGCATGGTGTGGCTGAGCGGGGCCGCGAGCGCCCTACCTTGTCGGTATTCTGCGGTAGGTGCAACGGCTACAACCCGAGATAGTTGGCAGCTTTGTATGCGCTCCGTTCTTGCGGCTAGTTCACGTTAAAGCAAGAGGCAGCCCGAAGGGCAATGGACCCTTCCAGAAATGCGCGCGCACCGTCAGCGGTGGCTGCACGGCAGTGTGGGAAGTCGGACAGCCGGCCGCTGCGGCCCCTGGAGACTCCCGTATACTCGCCTTGCCTGCACCGTGCGTGTAATGTGCGAGCCGCGCGTGGCCCGGCACTGTCTTCTCTCACAATCCCTCGCGCCTAAAGACAACCGGAGAAAGTGCTTGCGGCCGCTGCTGAGGGTTTTCCTTCTTCAACGTGCACAACCACTCGGCTTATGAGCCGATGTGGCTATAGCGGATCGAGTTTAGACTTTCAAGGCACTGCGAAGGAGTGCGAACAGAGCTCCGACGGCGGAAGTAGAGTGGCCTAAAATAACCGGAATTAACAGCTACGCTTGCCCACCGCATGGCCATAGGTAGAAGACGTGAGTTAGGCTAGCATGCGCATGCAGTGGTACCCCAATTCTAAAAAGCGCACGTAGCGTCTATCCATAAAGCACAGCATTCTGCTAGTAGGCCCCGGTTAGACTGTAGAAATGGTTGGCATGTAAATACGTCAGACTGTAAAAACGGTTAGACTCTAAAGACGTTAGACTGTATTACGAACTGTGCACCCAGGACCGTGAAGGTTGCGTGGGCCTGGTGGTCTGGAGCTTGACCAGCATGTAGGGGCCCAGGCAGAGACCCGAGATGATCGACTTAACGAGCAATAAACACGTTTAAACCTTCCTCGCCTTGTTCCTTACGCGCCGTCAGGAACAAGGCGAGAATGTGCGCCCAAAGGCTAACGTCTTTATGCTGTTGCGGCCTCCTATATATAGGCGTTTTTTCAACTTTTTTTTTCGGAGGTTGCGGGCGGCTTGGAGTACTTGAAAGTCGCGGCTTTCGCGGTAGCTTTGGCGACGCGACACAAATTGTTCACTGCACAGGCCAGTCGGAAAAACTGTAAGAATGGTGCATTTCAGCACTGTGCTTGACGTGCCGCACTTCGATGGGCGCTCGTAGGCGCGCGGACTATACGTCAGACTACAAACAAGCCTTTACTCCCATTTCGCTCCTCTTCGGCTATAAAGGCTGTTTCACATGGCGCGATTTTCACTCCGAGACACAGCGATTTTGGTCGCCCCGCGACTGCCGCGACCGGGTTCCGCCAGGCCGCGCAGACTCTTTAAGTTTCAGCGATTGCCACAGAGGGCGAAAAATCAACCGCCGCGTGTTACAGCATGAAGCGCGCAAGTAGCGTTAATTTGGTCGCGTACTTTAATTTTTTGTTTTCTGCTTGGGGCGCTAAACGCGGCTAAATATTTGATCTATAAATGTACATATAGTAACCAACAAACCTAAATAACATGTCCTCTTTTAAAACATAAGCAGAACATTGTGTTTATTCGGCTCCTGATAATAAAGTCCGCGCTTTATTACTTGAATAAAGGTTTTGAAACCTCACTGGCGTGCGGTAAGCAGCTGCCCCCTGGTATCGATTGCAATCCGTGCTGTTTATCAATTCAATTTGTACTGCGGTAATAGTTGCGAACGGGGTACCCCGGTCGTATAATTTGGGCAGCAACACGCAGGTTCGTTTTAATTAGATAACAATAATATCTCAGCCAGTTTAGGAGTCCAACATTCGATAGCCGCCACCAAACGAACGTGTTTAAAGATGGTGAATTTTATCACCTGCGGCGTTTCACTGGCATAACGGCTTCGTGCACGGCAACCGCGGTTAGTGATCTGCCGCGTCTGGCCGATTAAGGACTTGTTGCTTGAAAAAACATTTGCTAACTAGCGCGCAAATTCATCGCTGGAAGCGAGAACAGTCTGCTTGGAGACTACTGACGAAAGCGGATTAACCTCGTAGCCTCTGGGCGTGTGCACCGGTGAGTAAAAAAGCAGTGCTTCGCAGTTTCAACTTTGAATTTATTTGCGTTCGAGGTGGACAAAACTCATTCCAGTACGGGGGTGGTTGCTTGGGCTAGTTGGTAATTCATGGTAAAAAACGACGTACAGCGCCAAAGGACAAGGACTGATAGAGACGACAAACACTGCCCTGACTTCCAACAATATTTTATTGCCATTGCCACATGATGTGTATATATACAGGAGGGAGCATGTGCGGAAAAAAGAAAGGCGGTCACAAAAAAGGGTTCTCTAACAGCAAGTCATTGGTACTTAGTATATGGTAACGTGAAAAAAATTCATTACTAACACAATCTGTTTAGATAAAGGACTTCACTAGGCGTCAGCTCGATAGAGGGGGCTCTCATATATTACTAACACTATCTGTTCAGATAGTAGACTTCACTAGCTTTCACCGCGATAGAGGGGGCACTGACACACACACTACCCAGTTTCCTAATGAAAGCGGCTTCTATTATCTCTCGTGTGAGCTGTGAGTTTTGTCTCCCTAAAACCTCCGTATCTTCAAAGAGGGGCTCGCAGCCTACGCAGTCGCAATCTCGGCAATGGATGCCCAAGTGGCCTTGAAGAGTGTTATGCACGTTGTTGTGGTGCTCCCTTAGGGGTTCATTTAGGCACCTGCCGGTCTGTCCATTTAATTTACTGCGGCAAAAAATCCCCTGTTTTGCGGCAGTAAATATATTGGACAGACGGGCAGGTGCTTAAATGATCGTCTCTATCAGTCCTTGTCCTTTCGCGTTGTACGTCGTTTTTTTTACCATGATTCCTGGGGTCATTTCTTAAAAGTGGAAAATATAATAATTTTAAAGTTATTGCTCTTCAAAAGCAGTTCAAATGAGGCTCTTGTTATTTTCCCAGGTTGCTAAAATTCCTAACATGGAATGCAGCATAAATAATAAGCAGTTTTGGCTGTTTCTGCATAAATGATACACCGCGATAAGTTGACTGCACATTAGCGGCAAATGTACTTCCTGTGATGCAGTTATAGATTAATTGCATTTGAGGCATAATACAATGACTGTTTATTACTAGTATCTGACATAAACAACTGTCATCTATTCGAGGCTTCACTAAGCACAGCCCACGCAAGGACACCATTAAAAGAAACGCACACTCAAAACAGTGCTATGAGTGTATGTGCTTTTCTGTCGTGGAGCGTTTTGTGCACTGTTATTAGTGATACATGAGTCACAAACTCACCGTAACTTCCACCACAGAAATTGAGGCCTTTTTTTCTTTCGACTCTAGCCTTCAAGACGCTGCTGCTATTTGTTACCTCATTTGGACTCTCTTGTGTCTGGACGTACAAGTCAACATTGAATGCGTTACCACAGGAAGTAACATCGAAGGCCAGATTCCTCAGAGGGTATGTTTGTGAACACTTGAACTAGAAGCGTGATTTGTTAATTTATTGAACTAACTTTTAATTCACCAGTTTTTGCTTGTATGTTTATCATGGCTTCATCATTTCTCTTTGCAGGAAGACGGACAAAAGAGAGATTATTGGTCTGAAAGCTGCCCATGCCAAGCCATAAGAAGCTCAACGGTCACCATAATGACATCATGTCCTCTTGAACTACGTGCCTCACCATGAAATGTTTGCAAGTTTACCAGATAGATGGGTGTGACCCCTCTCAGGAAACCAGCTGTCTACAGTTTTATATCGTACCGAGCGGGAATGATAAAATTTTACATACAAGCTTACTTGCTTTTAAGGGCGTTTTATGACAATTGGAGAAGTAACATGTTGAGTCCAAACTTGGTTCTTTTCTAGTCATTGTAGCTACTGATGACCAGAACACAAACAATGTAGCCAGCTCCTTGCTAATGCGCAAACTCTGTTATCTGCTCTTTGCAAATCGGGTTGGCGGGAATTACCACCATGTATAACATACTACCTCAAAACGATAATTTGTTACATGAAAATGCAAAGAATTTCAAAGCGATCAAAATCGCTCAATTTAATTTTATGGAAATTATACGTCATGTTGACTGAAACACTGGCAGTCACTCTTCATCTTACTATTTTTTAAAGTACCCTGAGGGCCTAACTAAAGAAAAAATGAAACATCCACCCAAATGTATCAATTGATACAATGGAAACCCATACGGGGTCCTCGAAAGAAAGCCTCGCAGTTGAAGAAAACAATTCGTCCTCGTCTGGGACTCAAACCCGAGTCCACCGCCTTTCCGGGGCCGCCGCTCTACCATCTGAGCTAACCAGGCGGCTAGCAGGTGGCAGGGCGAAGTCGAATTTGTCAACAACTCGAAGCAAAGGCAAGCGTTGAAAGTAACAGTTCAGCGGAAACCCGCTCGGTGGATAGAAGTAAATAAACGGAAAATGAGACATCCACCCAAATGTAGCAATTCTTACAAAGGAAATCCATATGGGTTCCTCGAAAGAAAGCCTCGCAGTTGAAGAAAAATTCATCCTGGTTTTTGTCCATATGGCTAAATTAGTCAATATGGCAACAAATGGGGGAGTGGTTACAAAGCCTCGAGTAAAGCAACAAACGAACAAGTGCAGTGAGTTCTGGTTATGTAATGATCCTCCCGATTATATAATGTTCACTAATGTTTTGAAAAAAAGTTTGTTATCAGTGATGGCTACGATAGCTGAAGGAAGGTTGCTCAATTCCTGAGATGTACGGGGGATGAAAGATTGAAAGACTTCTTGTAACATGAATCAATTCCTACCTTACTGCTATGATGACGCGCTTTGAAATGTACTGAGGCCGCCGTGTGAAGTTGTCGTGAAGTGTGGTGTGATGGAACCTTTTATGAAATAGCGAAATACGGGGACATTGCGGTGGTTGGCTAGTGGAACAAGTGCTAGGTTAGTTTTCATTGAGGTTATACTCGCGGCACGGCTATATTAGAAAGAATGAAACGAGTAGTTATCTTGTGCTAGTTCAAGTGCAGTAATAAGATTAACGCGACTGGGATCCCATATTGCAGATGCATATACAAGTTTCAAGCGTATTAGAGTGTTGTAAAGCTGAAGTTTTAAAGTAGAGGGTGGTTTGGAAAAGTTGCGCCGTAAGCACCTCAGCATGTAATTAGCATTGTTAATGACGTACTCTATAATAATATTTCCAATTTAGGCTATTTGTAATGTGCACACCAAAATATTTATATGAGATTACAAAATCTAAGGTAACGTTGTTATGATTCGAATTAGATCTGCCTACGCGCATTATTTTACATTTGTTGACTCCAAAGGCTCATGTACAGTTTGCATGAAATCAATAACTAGGCTAGCCCTGCAGTGTAAGAGGTAGCTAGAAAAGGCAAGTTCACACAACCAGCCTTCTCCGTACTTCTCAAACATGACAAATCACTCAAAACAATTTTTCTTCCTCTTCAAGCGGCAGATGACAAACCTGAGCAGTGTGTTCCCAAAATTTTTCAAATACACTCGGAGTAACTTTGGGTTAACATTCAGCGAATGAGCAGTGGATGAGCAAGGCAAGCCTCAGCGTGCGAACTTGTCTTCGTCATGGCCATCACAAATATGTTCGCTTGTTGAAACGTTGGCTCCATGCTGAGGCTTCCCTTGCGCACTTCTGTTACTCAATTGAAGTGTTCATCTCCTTGCAACATCTTTGCCTTGTTTGAATAGACAAACCGATATGTTTTTCAACATGTACCATAAATTGCAAGTTCCAAGGATCCGTGAGTATTAATTGGGCTTACTTATATGTTTATTCACACAATAGTTGCAGAAGTCCTTGTAAGCACTGTTGTCTCCATAAAATTCCTTGCTTTCCTACGAGTACACCATTTGTGCCAACACATATACTGTCGCACCTGAACACTAATTGTGCTGCAGAAATATCAAGCGTATACAATATGTGACGTAAAATTTACCATGACGTTTTTTTTTCTTACACTTCGTGCCTCTCGCCAATGTGTTACGAAAGCAATGGGACATTGCAGCTCGAGCTTATCTTGCTGACAGCACATCTTTTCCCAGCATTTTCTAGGTTTCTTTTTTAATCTAACTGAAATCGTCAAACTCGGACAATATAAAGTAGTATTGGCACATTATCAGGCACGTGAAGCAGCACGGTACGCAATACAAGTACGAGGGTAACGAGCATAATATCGTTGCCTTGAAGCTTCGTTCTCCCTGCATCAGCGGCACGCTGAACCGCTCACTTTTAGCTTTCGATTCCATTATATAGATGGCTATCTGTGTTTCTGTATGTTGTAAACTCAGTGACTGACTGCACTAAGTCCACCTGACCAGTACGAAAATTGTGGGCAATCTACTGCTTCATTCACCATTTACAATAAACATGTAAGCTTATTTGTTTGAAGTGTTTTTTTTTTTCAGTTTAAGCCTCTCGGTTACCTGGTGACATAACAAAGATATCTGTAGTCATGTTAGAGTACCGCACACAGGTATAACGCCCCGAAAGCGGTAACAAAACGCACAAAATCAGCGAGCGAGCAGCGCAACGAGCCCCAGCCGCCGCTACCCTAGCGGCCACATTGCTCCCTACGTAGTAATGATGATATTAGTTGTGATTTTTTTCAGCGCCATCTCGGTCGCATACTTTAGTTCAAGACGCCACCGCTACTCTTATTTCCGTTGCACTGTTGAAGGTACGGTTTTCCTTTCTCTAAGCTTATGTAGGTGTTCTGTGGTTCCTCCAAGTTGGTCGCGCCGTCCCGGAGTCACAGTGATCGGTGCGATTTTGGGCGGGCGGAGAGCTAGCGCCGTCGAAGTAAGGCATTTGTGCTAACGTCTGTTTTACGACATGTTGTGTCGGTGTCTCCGCAGTTGAGCATTAAGCAGTCATAAATGTAGAGCGCTATTAATGGCCACAAAGAATACAACATACTCTATTTTTAAATCAGTAGCAGCATTATAACGTATTGCCAGCTTTAGTGTTGTTTTATTCTAACAATAGATGGAGTGAATAGATTGAAAGCAGGGTTCAATCTTGGGTGTGGCTCTGACGAAAATCGCACCGTCGCCGACGCATGTGAAAGCTGGCAGGGAAAATAGCTCAGCGACATGCGCGGCATCAATTATTTTTTTTCGCTCGAGTTGCTGCATTTGAAACAGCCTTTAGAGTTCCGTTGTGCTTCCGTCATTGCCCATCTGTGTTGAATAGAACACGACTAAAGTGTGACCGATTTTCCTCTCATCTTAATGCGATCATCTAAAAGTTCATTGCTACTTATTGTATAACTTACTCCAGCGATTGCTCACGCACAAATCTACGTTGATCTTAGGCCTAGTTAATGCCACCAAGAGCAAATTACAAAACACATTACGCTTGGTGGATGGGTAGTCTCTGCTGCTAGCTCAGCCTGTGTAGACTAACGTTCCCGGCTGCCAATAGAAAGCAGCACCTCAAAACCAGATTAAACGTTACAAAAATGTGTAGAAAAGCATTATATAGTTTTGATATATATGAAAGGAGCATTGTTTTTTCAATATACCCACTGGAAGTTTGTAAACATGCAGCAATGCCATTAATACGCTCCCTGTTGCTTTTTGTAGATTCTTACGAGATTTCAGCACACGTCGTCGACTCCCGTAAGGCGGTCATCTCATGGCGAGCCTCAGAACTAGTGGAATTATTTAAGGTAAGTATTACAAACAAGGCTCCCACTCGTTCCGTTTATAATTTTTTTTTCAATTATTTACCTTTTCGGTGTTCTGTAGTCCCCTATCACTTTTCCACAAATGCAATGTCAGGTGGTCTGTAAAAAGGCAGACCACCCCGTTCCAAAGGGGACGCTCATAGCATCCATCCATCAATCGTGTCGCCCAGACTGCCACCTTTCCACATGGCAAAAGTGTCATTTAGGTGTTGTATAACAGCTCTATCGTGTGGCATTCTCGAGTAGGCGGTATGGTATCACTGGAATCAAACATCGTGATGAATACCCGTAGCCTTATCAGAATGAGGTATCGTGATGTCTAATAATAACCTCCGGGAATAATGGACCCGTCCGTGCATAAATAAGCCTCAATTTCTCAAAAAAAAGCAGATACAGTGCACTCGTTGATGCTTGATGGGAACTTTTGGTGCGGTTCATAAAGCTTTGCTTTAAGTGTGCGGATGTGGGTCAATTTCAAGGTGTCACGCAGGGTCCAATTTATTCCAACAGAAGAGCATTGCTATGTCAAACTCAGAGGTCTGTGATGGTTAAAACAAGCGCGTTTATTTTGCAAGACAACCCGCCGTGGTTGCTCAGTGGCTATGGTGTTGGGCCGCTGAGCACGAGGTCGCGGGATCGAATCCCGGCCACGGTGGCCGCATTTCCATGGGGGCGAAATGCCAAAACACCCGTGTACTTAGATTTAGGTGCACGTTAAAGAACCCCAGGTGGTCCAAATTTCCGGAGTCCCCCACTACGGCGTCCCTCATAATCAGAACTGGTTTTGGCACGTAAAACCCCATAATTTTTTTTATTTTGCAAGACAAACTTCTTGGGCAAGCTGGTGGAGTTTGCTATACATTGTTCAGGGAGTCTATATAAGACATACGTACACAAGATAATCCATAAAAAGTGGCAATTGCCAACTTATTTCATGTTGCAAAAGACAGAGCATAGAGCAATCTTTGCGCTGGCGCACGCAAGGGAGATGGCGTGAGAATGAACGTTTTTCTCTTTTGCTACATCTTTGCCTGAAACTCTGATAATGCCCTCTGATGCCCTCTGATAATGTAAGGTGGCTGAAATCTCACTGACATACGCAGTACTTTTCTTTCTGAAAAGTTTGCCCCCAAGGGTTCAGTTGCTGTTTTTATCGCTCCTGGGACCTATACGATAAAACATTTCCAATCTCCTGACGTGAAATTTACGTAACCGCCGACGCAAACAGCTAGCGGTGAAACGCAGCGTTGTTTTATTAGCCCAATCAAATACTCGCCTTATGCAGAGGTGGTCACTTTTGTTTGCTTTGAAAGCGAATAGAATTGGCTACGTTGACTGGTTTTTATATTATCTCATTGCCTGTGAGGGGAGGATCACGCAGAAGTGGAGAGGGTTTCGATAAGTCTGAGCTAGCGCAGTGAAAGTAGATAACCGGGTGAAGAGGGTTGTGGTCGGCGTTCCCATTGCTTAGCTTGCGGTGGCTGATCGAAAATCGTGGTGGCGTGCAACGGCAGGCTAAAAATGCCGCTATAACGGAAGTACTGCGGATTGGGCAAGTTGGTGCATCGTATTCGTGACTTATTTAGCGCAACTTAGTTTGAGTATGAAGGGAAAATAGGACAGGTGACAGGGTGAGCGCTCAGCGATTATGAATTGGCAGAACGATGTCGTATACGTGGCCGACAGGACTCGAGAACGTTGTACTGCACAGGAAATAGTTTTATTACACGCAAATAAATCCATTCTCCCCGGCCGCCCCGAGTATCCAGTGCCAGAGTGAACGGAGGGTAGCCACCTTCTATTCCTTTCGAAACGGGGTAGTCTTCGGCTATCCCGAAAAAAAAGTTTTGTTCAGCATATCAATGTATCTTGTATGCGTACAGGCCACTTTGACGTGGTGAGTTTTTACGCTTTCGTGACGTCACATGACAGATAAGCGAAGTGGGCGCTGCCTGAAGGAAAAATGACCAATAGCGGGGGTCTAATGGCGAAAAAGGCGTAGAATCGGTAATAATAGAAATTGCGCGATAATATAAATTTCTGCTGTTCACTCTAATCACATATAATCAGTGTGTATGCACCACGTCATATCAGATGGAGAGGTTTGGCTGTTTTCTTTATCTGTGACTTCGTTATTTCGTGACCGACAGGCGAAGTAAGGGTGGCCCGAAAATTGTTTGACCAGTCGTTGAGGGCTGATTACAGTAATGGAATAGAAACAGTTTGGAATAGCTTTGCATTAAAGCACCCCTGCCCCGGAATATCAACACCAAAATCCATGTTTGTTGTTTTGCCGCGAAAATCTTGACAAAACATTCCAAAAGATGCAAAGGTCAAACGCCTGAAGGATTTTGTAAACATTATCTCAAATCCATAGTGATATTCCAGGAGAATGGCGCGATGTATGCCTTAGAACCTCGTGTTCGGGTGCATGAAGGTTTGTCTTTAAACTGACGTGTGACCGGCTTGTGGGCGACGTGAACGCTGCACGGACCTTTCCTCCAGAGCAACGGTAGGCGTCAAAGCTCTGTGGTATAGCAAGTAGTGACGTTTTTCCGAGAGAGTAACTTGTGCTTAATGCAGTCGAACAAAAAGGAATGTTTTGTGGCCGTACCGCGCAGCACATGTAAACAGAAAGCCTTGCAGGCGTTTAAGAAAATTTTGAGTCAGGTAAAGTCAGTTTAGAAAAAGCAAAAGCAGTTCTTCTTTCTGGGGTTTTACGTGCCAAAATCAGTTCTGATTATGAGGAACTCCTTAGTGGAGGGCTCCGGAATAATTTTGACCACCTGGGGTTCTTTGCCGCGCACTACAACGCAAGCACATGGCCGTTTTTGCATTTAGCCCCCATCGAATTGTGGCCACCGTGCCCGGGACTTGATCCCGCGACCTCGTGCTCAGCAGCGCAACGCCTTAGCTAACTCATCAACGCAAAAAGCAGCGTTGTTAAACTGTGTGGCGAATGCGGTAGTGAGAAACTGTCAAAGCAGAAATTGAAATGTAAACGGTGTTCCTTGGCTACATTTTTAGTGCAAAAACCACATGCCCTGTAAGGATGGCAACCTGTTTCGGTACCTTATAAGCGAAAAAGGGCCATGGCAACATCATGCAACAGTTTTGCTCTAAAAACCTTTATCGACTTCAGGTTTAGGGACCCTTTTAATGCGTAAGAATTCGTTGGTGAGTACCCCAGCAAAATCTTTCCATCACGGCGTAAAAGTATAATGCCTTGTATCTGCACAAAAATGCGTAATTTGCAAAGTTAAGACATTTATTCGTTAGAATATTGTAAATGTTGATTATTGGTAGCTTTATAAGCGATAAGGAACAATTGAAACTGAAAAAAATCGCAGTTTCGCACGAAAGGCGAAGCATCGATTGCGATAGCAAATTAGTAGACAGCTATACGAAGTAAGGATGTACGTTTTATCGACCGCATAAAATTGTGAACATTTGCTTATTAACTGAATTAACACGCACGATGTCACGCGCGCACACTTAACATGAAAGGTCTCACTCGACGACCACGGAAACTCGCTGTTAGAACCCTTGGGTGAGGAAGCGTGACAGCAACACCGAGCGAATGACCTTCGCGCTACCTCTCGCTTCAACGCGAACTAAGCATCAAAAGCACTGCGCAAACTAAGCTACCAGCACTTGGCGCAATTTGTCCAAATCGCGATCGCTTTGAAGGTGAGGCCCGCAAGACCGCGTAGTTTGTCCACATCGCAGATCACTTTCAAGCTAAGGCGCCGCGCGGTCGCCCCGTACGCAGCAGCCCCTCCCCCCTGTGCCTCGCGAGGGACGGAAGACGGCGCGCTTCCTCTTCGCTTTCCTCCCATGTGCACACAAAATTGAGCCGCGATTATCGGCTGACCCTCGCAAGCTTTCACTCGCACATACAGCATACAGTAAGCGGCGACGATGTTGGGACTTTATACGGAACATCACGTATATGCTTGGACTTTATACAGAACATCACGGTAACGCCAACTGTGACGGACAACTGCAGAAATATTCCAGAAGTGTCCGTATAATTTCTATCGCAATAAAAATAAAAGTGATCACACAGATTTTCCATAGGGATAAAAAAATGCAGGGGAAAACCTACATTAGAGGTTGGCCAACTGAAGTTTGGCGTTGGGCCAACCTAAAATTTAGAAGCGGGCCAACTTAAAATTCGGTGGGCCAACTTGAAATTTAGAGGTGCCCCAACAAATAGTCACAGGCCTGCGCGGCACACGCAGCACAGTCACAGCGTAAGCTGGTAGAGCGGCTCAGGTAGCTCCAATTGGGCACCACGCACAACAGGGTCTTCGCGGCAGTCTGTTGGCCTCGTTTCGGGTCTGGCCCCCGATAGCAAGCGCTTCCGTGGCTCAGTTGTAGAGTATCTGGCTCCCACGCAGCGGGCGCGGGCGCGATCCCGGCGCGAACCGGGTACTTTTTTGCATTTCCAGCGATAGCGGTTACGTTTGCCGGATGCCGCCAGCGGAAGCGGCGGCGGCGGCGGACACCATCGCGAACCGAAACGGCTATTTGAACGAGCCCATAACAGCTTACGCTGTAAATTAGGGGGTCTGCTTACACATAATTGGACACTCATGCAGTTTCAGCATACTTTTTTGGCTGAAGATTCTGAGGAGTTGTAATTTTTGCGCAAGTAGCGGCCGCGTCGGTTAGGGCT
The DNA here is from genome assembly GCF_013339745.2 of Dermacentor silvarum. Taxonomy (NCBI): domain Eukaryota; kingdom Metazoa; phylum Arthropoda; class Arachnida; order Ixodida; family Ixodidae; genus Dermacentor; species Dermacentor silvarum. The sequence goes on from NC_051154.1 coordinate 443,858,241, forward strand.
GCTCAGGCCTTGTATTCTTGCCTGACTCTGAACTGTTCATCACAGTGAAAACAAGCATTCATACAACGACGAGGCTGAGTTTGTGTTCCATGGTGGCAAGTAGTGTACATAACCGGGACACAAGAACAACGAACTGCGAAACATAAGCGCTAACTTCAACTGCATTTGAATGCGAAAAGCGCTTGATGATCATGAATAAACTTTAATTTTCGAGACAGTGTCCCGAGCGTTTGAGCTGTGGATCACTGTAGGTGGGAGGGTCCCTCATTCCAGGAATCCTCTGGCCGCGATAGCATCCCGGCTCTGGCAACAAGACGTCGTTGTCATCCAAGTCCGGCTGGAGATCCTGGCCTCCCACGTCTCGGCGAGGAGGTTCACGTCTTCGGACGTTGTATGCTTGATAACGGCGTGCTCGGGACGCCACGGGCACTCGAGTAGTAAATGAGCCAGAGTGTCTGGCACGACGCATATCGGGCAGTTGTAGGTGTGCAGTGTCGGATGGATGCGATGCATATGATCCCATGGGTGTACGTTTGCTCTGGAGTCTTCGGAATGCGGTGTTCCTCTTTGGTTAGTTTGGCTGAGGTGGCGGGTACACCCTGCGTCCCAGTCGGTAGTGTTGGAGGATGACGTTATACGTGGGGGTATTGTCTACGCTTCCGTTGCGTCACCAGGCGGTCGGGGGTCTCGCGAGGCGGCGAGAGAAGCCCGGTTGACGTGATCGCGGGCCGCGGCGTGTGCCGCTTCGTTTCCCTCGAGCCACTCATGCCCTGGTACCCACGTGACGCAGGTGTAAGGGAGCGGAGTGCTTTTTCTTCAGAATTTTGACAGCTTCCACCGATATTGGCCTCTCGTGTATTGCGTACTGCGGATTGGGAGTCAGTGAGGACTGCGACCGCGTTCGTGCTCGTGGTGGTGGCGAAAGCGATCGCCGCTTCTTCCGCTGTATCCGAGTTCCGCACCCTGACGGTGCGAAAAGCGCTTACATAAAATATAAAGAAAGAAAGAAATCCACAAATAAACGTTATAACGCCACGTGTCATGCGCAAAGCACCATTCATACAAAATTATCTTGCGCTCCACCTATCTAAATTTTTTCATGTAAGCGAAGCATACGTTGCAATCACACATGTTAAATCATCACGCTGGATGGATTTGCTTGAATGGTGCTTTGTGTATGACAGGCGACATTAAACATTCGTCTGTGAATTTATTTCCTTTCTTCTTCTGCTTATATGTAAGCGATTTTTACATTAAAGCTCAGTGGAAGCTAACGCTTGTGTTTTGTTGTTCTTGTGCCCCTGTTAATTTTGCGCTACCTGCCACTAGGGACTCTCACCAACTAGCCCGATCAAGTTGCGTGTTGATTTTGTGAGTCAGGTTGAGAAGACAATCAGTATTTGGTACCATCAGCGACGTGACGAGCGATGGTACCAAAAATGGCCGACGGCGTAAAAAGTAAAAACACGTCAAAATACTCGAATTGACGTGAAAATTCTCACGAACGCTCCTGTTAATTAACGGATATGAAAATGATATTGTCGCGGTACAATGCGAACAGAAGACAGGGAGACGTTCTTCAAGAACAGCACAGGACGACCTGTTCCAACAAAACAGAACAGAGACGCGTCTTCTTCCTCTAAGAATCCCACTGACCCACTAGACGGTTCCGCTAATGCCCCCATCGTCGTCGTCGTCTGCCTGTAGAGCACGCGTGTCATTTGTCCCTCCCTAAAAGAACATCGCCCCGATGCTAGACCGGAAACGTCACTTGCGGAAGTGAGGGTCCCTCGCATAGTCATTCGCTCACATACGGCTTCATGCGCACAACATGCACAAGCTCAAGGGGGTGCGGGCGGCCCCGCGTACAGTGGGACTATCAGGGACGACCTCGTAGGTGACATCACTGAGTCGCCGCAATACTCGATATGGGCCGAAGTATCGCCTTAACAGCTTCTCGGAGAGGCCCGTTTCCGTATGGGTGGCCAAACCTACACTAGGTCGCCGACTTCATAGGTTATGGTTCTACGGTGAGCATCATAGCGGCCTGCGTCGTAGTCTTGCTGCTGGCAGATCCGCAAGCGCGCGAGCTGCCGAGCCTCTTCGGCGCGTTGGGTAACACATCGGCGTCCGTGCTAGTGTCGTCAAATTCGTGTGGAAGCTAGCATCCAACATCGTTCGTACATCCCGGCCGTGAACATGGCTGAACGGAGTCATGCGCGTCGTCTTGTTTCGCGGTGTTGTATGTAAACGTGAATAAGGGAGGATGTCATCCCAATTTTTATGTTCGACATCCACGTACATTGAAAGCAGGCGCGTAGCCAGGGGGGGGCTGATGGGGCTTCAGCCCCCCCCGAAATTTTTTCGTGCTGGCATGCACCGCCGACCAAAACTACCACCGACGACGGAAATCATGCTGGATTTTGTCTACAATGTCCTTTTCACGCTTGAAAAGACATTTCGGCACGAACATTGCGAACTCGGGCTGGATTTTATGACAACGCCCTTGCACCTGGAGTCACGTAACGCAAGGAGCCCCATCCGAGCACAACCTTTCAACGGCTTTTCGATAGCGAGCGGGCGCGTTGCGGCATCTCGCAGCGGCCGCGGAATAAACGGAGCGCATGGATTTCCATTACAAAAGTTTATGGGTATAAAGTTCTCATAAACGTTTGACGCGAAAGGTGCGCTGACATTTCCAAAGGCATGCTTTAAAAGATTTTCAGTTCTAGAACTTTATGGGGTTAATGTTCTTATAAACTTGGGCCAACATGCGCGCACTGGAACGCTCGTGTCCAAGCCGTTCCATAAATGGAAGCGCACGCTCGCAATCTCCCACACACACGAAAATACTAAATATCACCGTGACTGTCAGCTAGCAGCTGATAATTTTCTCCAAACATTTTCAGGAAGCGTGCCCAATGTGATTGATCTGCTGGACCAGGGCAGACAAAGTAAAATGTGAGAAAACAGAAGAAAGTGAACGGCCTATTATTGAGGATTTTTTTTTTTTTTGCGGGCGACAAGGTCTGACTCGCCGTGGCCACATGCAGGGACAGGTCCCTATGGATTTAAGCAATGCCCCTGCTGAAAATACAGGCATTTTCAGAGTGCTTCTTCGCATGCGAGCTGATTGTAGAGATGCATATCTTAGAACCATTTGTAAAGTTGCCCCAGTATTGCCTCGTATTTAAGCCTAGACGCACAAAACCAAATTATAGAAATCTGTGGTGACATTATCAAAGAAAGCTTAGATTCAAAAGCAGGCTGCTTCTCCATACTTCCTGACTAACGACGGACATCGCTGGAATCGAACAGCTTGCTGTTCTTGCAAGGTACCTAAACAGTATGCCAACGACATCAAGGGAGTGTTTCAGGTTTTAGCACCGGAATAGATGCCCATCTCTCACTGCGACAGCAGGTTCTATGTAAATGTGTAAATACTGCTGCAGCTTCTAGTCACCCTTCCAGTGACCACTGCCAGCAAAGAGAATATTTTGTTAACAATAGTTTACTAAAAACTACTTGCGCTCTACAATGTCTGTGGAACGCATGGTTAGGGGCTGCGTTCTATACACCGACAGAGACGTCGGCATCAGCGTGTCCGAAGTCATTGACCGCTTCGCTCAACTTTCCCGCCGTGAGAAGTTTGTCCTTTAGATAGCGAAGCAGCAAAATCAATGCAAGTAAAAGCAATGTTCCTTCAGGTCCATAACTTTTTAATTATGAAAACGTATGACCGTTCATTAGCTTTTAAAACCACAGAAATTTTCGCCATTTATTCTAGCAGTTAACATCATGATCACAATTATCACGCGAATAGAAAATTACGAGGATACCAATAACCAATTTTGACCAGCCTTGCTCATTGAAAGCCCGGCCCACGCGCCGTTCGCCAAAAACACACTCGATATTGGGTAGTTCAACTTACCGCATCATCTGTGGCCTTCGTTTGTCCTTTTCTTTCCTTTTGAGCTACCTGCTTTTATTTTTTTTTGAAACGAAGGAATACCCACCTTTATTTTGGGTGCAGATAATTGTTGGCGTTGTGCAGGCAGTTAAATTAGACATTTTAGTAATGATTTATGCATTATTCCTTCATTATTCTACCCACATGGCACTGTCGCGACCGCTGCATGGCCCAAGTAAATATCACGATTTCTGCGATCATAGTTGTGTTCTTGCATAGATCATCTGTCTTTCTGTGCGCAAAGTTTACTATCTGTGACTGAGCAACATGTTTCTTTGTCTTATTTGACGCATTATATACACTGACGTTCGCTTAAATACGTAGCTTTATTGGAGACTCATACGTATTCTTAAATATTATTGCAAGGTTTTGTGTATACAAGCAGTGAACTTTGTTTCCAGCGACTCTTTTTTTGCCCTTTAGCGAGCTTTATCTTCGCATTTGTATATTCTATTCTATCTTCGCATTTCTAATATATTTAGCAGAACTCCCACTTTTTATTTCTACTCACTGCTGCGAGTATTATCTCGGTGTAATTACAATACACGACGAATTACAGCTGCTCCTGCGCAATCGACTGCAACGAGGGATAGCATCATTGAGGTTTCTTCCTGGCCGTTGCACATGTAGAAAAATGTAAACAAGGTTCTTGAATGACAAAGATTCATCAAAATATTTGTCCTCAACTTATTCATTTCATGGCCTTTACGTTTTTCATATAAGCTGCATGCAGTGATTTGCTGGTTTCGAACTGATTTTGGCCATTTCGCGGCGATCCCGTGGGCGCTGCCGTGTTTGATCACGTGGGGACGCGTCTATTGCTTCCTCACTGCCTCCGTTGCCTCCTTGTTACAATGGAATGTATGACGCCGGCGCGGCTTAGAAACCTCTTTTTTCGGAGAATCGTAGACGTGACTAGTGTGGACGACACGAAGCTTTGATCACCTGCAGCTTCAGAGAACTGCAAAAGCGCTTTCGGAGCTGATTAAGCTATGTCCAAACGGCGCAAGCAGTGTATGGTGCTTCTAAAAGCGGGGCTAAATAGCATTTCAAGCTTTGCGATTATGAATTCAGTCAGGATTAGTGTGTGTTTTGTCTTGTTCTTATGCGGCAAATATTTTGAAGCAGTGAGTGGCTTGTTAGTTTCTGATCAGTGAAGTTCCTCGTGCGGCACTATCTGATTATTTTCTGCCTAATCGCTCGCGGTGTGCTCAGTTCTGAATCCGATAGATTTGTTCTTGCTGCGCATAAGGCTTGCAACGTAGCTGTTTTGTACATTGTAAGACCTTGTAGCAAATATTATTACAGCTAGTAACTTGCTTACTCTTGTGGACCTTCACGAAACATTCAGCTTCGACCATTGCAGCACCATAGGTGTAGTCCGTCATTTATGGTGTGTATACAGGCGCATATACTCAAGTGTGCGTCCATTCACTTATTCTTGATACGTCGGCGATAGAGGGGCGTAGTTTTCCTGCCATTAGGACAGATGTGTATAGAAAACGTGCGCGAAACTTACTATGACAGGAAGCGCGCGCTACTCCCTTTGTCATGTTTAACGAGTGGTACTCACTCCTGCCGAGTTATGGGTATGAAGCCCTGTCTTTGAAGGTTAGCGATAGAAGGCTGGCGGATGAGTAAATTTTGTATTCTCGAGGAAAGCCGTACATCACGAAGTGGCCGGTAACACGTTCGGACAATTGCAGCAGCGGTCCACGAACTTCGCCACACAGATTCATTCTATCCTTAACATGCCAGTCACTATTTTGCAGCCAACTACTGCACACGTCTTCAATCCACATTATTCAATCTAGCATGATTGGAGCACAGTGTGTTAGCGAAAACTCAGTTGCATTTCCGACAGCTGATCGCACAGAAGCAAGGTAGAAGCGGTTAATGGTTTCGTATTCGTGCGCGGTCGCTGAGGAGAGGTATGGCGCGCCGCCGTGAGCGCCATCTCGTTTCTCTAAAACAAACTGCTCCGCGACAAGGGTCAATAGTCCTAAAGTGCATGCGTTGTTTTTTACTGATAATTAGGCAAAAAAAAAACGCGGAAGCACTGATAGCAGTTATTTCTGCCACAATTTTTGGGGCATACGGATATGTTCTTTTATGAAACATACATATTTTAATGGACACTGCATAGCGTTCAATAATTCGTTTGCAGCATCTAATATACAATGAAATTGGCAATGCAGTTATTATTCATGCATTTGATCCCACGACAAATTCTATAAGGAGGAGGCCGCGCTGAAACCTGAGCCCCCCCGAACAAAATTTCTGGCTACGCCACTGATTGAAAGCATGTCTTCAATTGTTTTGTGAGGCGCTCGTCAATCCGTTGGTTTGTGGATGGTAGGCAGTTGACTTCGATGAGCCGTTCACTTAGCAGCAAGACGTGATCTAAAAGCGCAGCTGTGAAAGCGGTGCCTCGGTCGGTTATTACGGACGCGTGGTGCACCGTGTCGCAACACAAACATTCTCGATAAAAAATCGCGCCACCTCGGCTGATGTGCCTCTCTGGATGGCCTTTGTTAAGCGTAACGTGTCAGGTAGTCGGTTGCGACGAGAACAAAGCGATTCCCGCTGTAGAAGTAGGAAGTACACCCAAAATATCCATTCCGATTGATAAAATGTTGTTCGTGGAACCTGAACAGGTTGTAGGAGGCCGACTGGTTTCGTCGGGGGCGACTTGCGCCTCTGGCAGTCGAGGCAAGTGCGAACGTGATGTTTCACGGCGGTGGTAAGTCTCGGCCAGTAGTAGCTTTGACGCACTCTGCCCAATGTTCGCGTGTAGCCTATGTGACCAGAAGTCACCTCGTTGTGACAGGCTTGAAGTACTTCCCTACGAAGAGCTGCAGGAATGACGACCAGATAGGGGGATCCGGTCGAAGAAAGTTTCTTTTGTAAAGGACGTTGGCCCGTAAACAAAACGATGACAATCCTCTGCGAAACTCTAGGTGCTTTCGCAGATCTTTTTTCTAAGTAATTGACTAGACCAAGCAACTCAGGGTCGTCCCGTTGTTGAGCGACGGCGGAGGTGTCCAGAACACAAAGAAATGCTGTTTCACCTTCTTCGAGTGAACAAGCCGACTCTATCGGTGATCGAGACAGGCAGTCAGCATCCGTATGTCGCTTCCCCGACTTATACGTGACTGTCATGTCAAATTCCTGCAGCCTTAGGCTCCAACGTGCCAATCGTCCAGAAGGATCTTTAAGGTTCGTCAACCCAACACAGTGAATGGTGGTCGCTGACAACTTTGAATGGGTGGCCATACAAATATGGGCGAAATTTCATAACCGCCCATACCATGGCGAGGCATTCCTTCTCAGTTGTGGATTAATTTGCCTCTGTGCATGAGAGCGTTCTGCTTGCGTAGGCAATCACTCTTTCCGTGTCCTCCTGCCGTTGCACAAGAACAGCTCCCAAGCCAACATTGCTGGCATCAGTGTGGAGCAATGTAGGAGCGGTCTCATCAAAGTGGGCCAGCACTGGAGGTGTCTGGAGACGCAGCAAGACGTTCAATGCACTTTGCTCTTCGTCGCCCCATACAAAAGCAACGTCGTCTCTTGTGAGGCGAGGTTAACGGCGACGCAATGTGAGCAAAAGCTGCAATAAACCGCCGGTAATAGGCGCAGAGACCGAGGAAGCGCCTGACAGCCTTTTTATCGATGGTACGGGAAACTGTGCGACTGCGGCAATTTTTCGGGATCTGGGCGGACACCGGCGTGGCTGAAGACGTGGCCAAGAAACTGTAGTTCCGCAAAGCCAAAGTGGCACTTCTCCGGCTTCAGGGTGAGGCCGGCGGATCGTATGGACTGCAAAACCGCTTCAAGCCGTGCGAGATGTTCGTCGAACGTTGCGGAGAACACGATGACGTCGTCGAGGTACACTAAGCAGGTTTTCCACTTCAGACCCGAAAGCACAGTATCCATGAGGCGTTGGAACGTAGCAGGGGCAGAGCACAAGCCGAAAGGCAAAACCTTAAATTCGTATAGGCCATCTGGCGTCACAAAAGCAGTTTTTTTCCGGTCCCTCGGGTCTACCTCAATTTGCCAATATCCGCTCTTAAGTCCATGGAAGAGAAGTAACGTGCGTGTCGAAGCCTGTCGAGGGAATCGTCGATACGGGGAAGCGGGTACACGTCTTTCTTCGTCACCTGATTTAGTTTTCGGTAGTCCACACAGAAACGCAAGCTGCCATCTTTTTTCTTGACTAGAACTACAGGGGATGCCCAGGGACTCGTTGATGGTTGGATCACGTCGTCTTCAAGCATTTTCGTCACCTGTTGTTGTATGGCTTCACGTTCTCTGGGAGCCACACGGTAAGGATTTTGGTGAATTGGTCTTGCCGTATCCTCTGTAATTATTCGGTGCTTTGTTAGAGGCGTCCGATCGACTCTTGACGTCGACGCAAAGCAGTCGTTGAACTTGCTAGTAGCGTACGAAGCCGTTCGCGTTCGTGCTGCGGCAAAACAGTGCTGACGTCAAGTGCAGGAGCTGGGTCTTGTGTAGGCGCTTCTTCGAGTGGTGAACAGCAGCCGCGAACATCCGCAACACCGTCAAAATAAGCCACAGCCATGCCTTTTGGAAGGTGCCGCCGCTCTGTGCTAAAGTTTGTTAGCAATTGATTCGTGCGCCCGTCGGTGACATTTACAATTCCTCGTGCGACAGAGATACCGTGAGTAAACAACAAATGGTTATTTGGTCGGCAACTCCTTCGCAATGAAACGGTACGTCACATGCCACGAAACAAGGATACATGACCGAGGTGGGATTACGACGTCGTCTTCTGTTAGACGAAAGGAGTTGTGTTGCGGCGATAAGCAATGAATAAACGAGGGCTTTTATAAAACGTCACCATGCGGTCTGGAATGTTAATTACGGCGCCATATTCTCATAGAAAATCCATTCCAATAATCAAAGCTTTACAGCACACGGAAGAACAATGAAGCGGCCACGAACGACGAATCTCCAATGTTAAGCCTAGCAGTACATCTTCCAGTAGGCATCAGCAATTGTCCACCTGCCGTCCTTATGTGAGGTCCCGTCCATGGCGTCTGTACTTTCTTCAGCCGGAGGGCGAGTTCCTGACTCATTATAGAGAAGTCGGCACCAGTGTCGACTAACGCTGTCACCGGCTGTCCATCCACGAAAATATCAAGTTCGGCGCTCACAATTTCTTCGGGGTCAGTGATTATCGGCTTCTCGGCGTTCTGCAGCGGGAGAGTTTGGGGGCTTTTTATGGTCTTGCGGCGGGCCTGCAACCTTACCCCCAAAGGTCGCCGCCTTTAGTTTCCCCGGCGGGGGACTGGGTGACCTTCGTCTTTGAACGTCAGCAAAAGTGCGTCCAGCAGTCAGCTCGCGTGGAGGGGTTGGAGAGCATGACCGACGGCCGAAATCAGTTCGATCATTGGGCGCAGATGCTTGATTTGGGTGCGCTATGGGAGGAAAAGCAGCGTCATCACGCCGTAGCATGGAGTCGTCATTTGCACGTCGAAAATCAGACCACGGACGAAGAGGGCGAAATGATGAGTCGCGATGCCAGCAATGGCGCGAAATATGGCCGGCACCCCCGCAGTTAAAACAGAGAGGGTGGTTATCGGCGGTGCGCCACGCGTCGGATCTCCGATATTGTGGCCGTCTCGTAGGGTCATTTTGCGGCGTGGTCCACGGCGCGGCGAATGATGGCTGGCGGTATGACTGCATCGGCATCACGGGTGCGCGCCTCAAAGCCTCCTCTTGTGGCGGCGACCAAGGAGCGGCTGTCGGAAGCTGGTGGTACGGCGGTGTGGCTGTAGCGGGTGGGGGACATCGGACGGCGGCGGCGTAACTCATGGGACGCTGTTGGTCTTGAAGATCGGCAGCCGGGAACGCCTGCCTGATTTCGTCGCGAACCACTTCGGCGATTGACGTGACGGGTCTATCCACTGTCGGTGTCATAATTCTGTGAAGTTCTTCTCTGACGACCTCTCTGATCATTTCCCGCAAGGAGCTCTGATACTGTGGAGTCAATGCGGCGGCATTGATTGCGGTGTTGTTGCACAGTCGATCGTACTGCCTGCACCGTTGATGAAGAGCGCGCTCAATAGCCGCAGCCTCTTTGATAAAATCAGCGACGGTGACTGGATGATTTCGCACAAGCCCCGCGAACAACTGCTCTTTTACACCTCGCATGAGGTAGCGCACCTTTCTATCCTCGGTCATGTTCGGGTCGGCTCTACGAAAGAGACGGGCCATGTCTTCGGCAAACATTGTGACCGACTCATTGGGTTGTTGCACCCGTAGCTCCATCAACTGCTGGGCGCGGTCGCGTCGGTTGGCGCTTGCAAATGTATCTGTGAATTTCTGCCGAAAGTCATTCCATGTCGTTAGGCAGCTTCGCGGTTCTCGTACCAAGTACGGCCACTGTCGTCAAGGGCGAAATAGACGTAAGAGTGCTTCTGCTGCTCTGTCCACTGGTTAATCTGTGCGACGCGGTCATACTTGTCAAGCCAGTCTTCAATGTCTTCGAAGGCTGCACCGCGATAGCGATCGGGGACCAGCGGATGAAGAACGGTTACCTGTTGCGGGCTGGGAGACCCGCTGCTTTGGGGTGCTAGCGGTGGGCTGGTTTCGGCCATTGCCCGATGTGTGGATCTCCTGTGAGGTGGTTGAGAGGGGAGAACTCCGCGGCAAGGCCTAGCAGTCGACGACTGAAGTGATGCACGGGTGTCGTAACTGGTGACAATGCGTCCGGGCTAGATGAACGACTCCCAGAAGGAGTCCGGGCATCAGGCGCTGTCAATACCCAGCACCTCCACCAGTGTCGCGGTACAATGCGAACAGAAGACAGGGAGACGTTCTTCAAGAACAGCACAGGACGACCTGTTCCAACAAAACAGAACAGAGACACGTCTTCTTCCTCTAGAATCCCACTGACCCACTAGACAGAGTCCGCTAATGCCCCCATTGTCGTCGTCGTCTGCCTGTAGAGCACGCGTGTCAATATTTGGCAGATTCCGGTCTGGGTGGGAGTCGAACCCGGCACTCCGGAGTGCAAGACGAGCACGCTTTTCCGACGGCGGCTCCACGGTTCTTGCTGACTGAAGCTGTGCCTAGTGCGTGCGTTATTGCACACATCGCAGCCATCTGGCTGACTAAATGTTTCACAAAAGGGACTATGTTTTCGCATTCCCACATATAAGCAGTCTTAAGTGTATCTGCCGGATTTTTATACACCATACTGCTTCGTTTACATGTTAAAGCTACAGTCCAATTTGGTCGTATGTAAAAAAATTACATTATGCGGTTATACTTCCCGATACCACGATATGATTATGAGGCACGCCATAGTGGGGGACTCCGGAATATTTTGGACCGCCTGGGGTTCTTTAACGTTCACGTAAATCTAAGTACACGAGTGTTTTCACATTTCGCCCCCATCGAAATGCGGCCGTTGTGACCGGGACTCGATCCCGCGAACCCGTGCTTAGCAGTCCACCAACACCATAGCCACTAAGCAACCACAGTGGGTATTGTCGTATATAGAAACTGTGAACAGGTGAAACATAAATTATTATGAGCTACTTACAGCAAATGAAATTATTGACAGTGATATTCAATCTTGTTTTATGGAGCTCTTTCTCTTCGCTAAAACTGTTCGTAAAAATTACTGAAAATATTCGCTGCAAGGCCTGCTACATTATTAGTTCATACATGTGGTGGTTCATTAGCGAATTTTATTTTTTTTTTCAGCTGACGGTCTACACCTATTCGGTGAGTACTTTTCCACATTTCTCTTTCGGCATTGGTCAATAGAAAGCAGAACATAATACGCTATTAAGGAGAACTCTATCACTAGCTACGGAGGTTCTATGCAACGCTAATTTTTGCGCAACTTATTGCACATCTTGTATGGTTGCTACTCTTACCAAAGCCACATTTACACCGATGGCCCTTCCACTCAGGTCTACCAATAAGTTGCAGTGATTATCCTGTCATGGTCAACTGGCAAGGAAGTCTAAATTTTACACGTGCTGACTTCAACGCATTCAGAGCTCATTGCCTTTGTGGAAGCATTGATCGAACCACATTTTTTACAGTGAAGCTTTCTTCTAGAACCCTCCCGGAATTTGATAACTGCTGATGCTGCCTGCCGCCGCCACCAACACTGAATCTGCTTATATATAGCCATCTGGACTACCGCCCCCGATGTGTCGGTTGCCTGCTGTGTTCTCTACCTTCTTCCGCAGTGAAACAACAATGTACCTAAATATCCTCACCGCAACAAATATACACCGTCACCCGCAGTTATTTTATTGAAGGGAAACTTTCTATGCTTTATTTCCCAAAATTTCGCGCGTATTCTCGGTCGGTTTCTCGTCGAGTAACGTGGGCCGATCCTCACGCCAGTGGAATTGTAAAGTGGGCCGATCCCGCTGATGATGTAATAAAAACTAGGCCTACCTCGGAGACAGTGTAACTCCCGTGGTCACGTGGGACGTGGGTCGCGTGGCGGGGGTCTCCGCGCATTTCCGTTTTGCCGGGCAGGCACGTAATCGCTATGCAGCAAACCGCCGTGAAGAAGATGAACAGCATTAGAGCATTTCATTAAGTGCTTCAAGAAAGTTGCTCGAACTTCGCTGTACCTGTGCAATGCCTATAACGTGTTTGACTCCTCCATTCGCTGTTAACTTTTCGCGTTAACGTGCACCATCAAAGCACAATGCATGTGCAGTAGAATTATGCATAACAATGAATAGGAAGGTAATTAGTTCATTGTTTCACTTAAGGCCGAACATCTGTGATTCAACAGGATAATTTCGGCCCGTCGCATTTCGTGCATTCGCCATGGCGAAGCGTACATTGTTCCGGCACTGTCAAACATATGCTAGTAGCGGACGAAGAGTTATATCTTTCAACTTATAGATTGGCACGCTGAATAAACCTTTTTCATCAAGCCTTCACACATCACAGAAGGCGACGAGATCTAAGCGCTGCGATTATTGCGCGTCATTGGTTTTTAGCTGCATAAAAATCAGGGTTAACACGACTTCGTCGGCACTGAAACTAATGAGTTGACTCACGGAGACTCACACCAATCTGCGAAACTGACTCTAAAGTGAGCCCGAATGAGACCTAGGGATTCGAGTCCGGTAGTTAGTTAGCCGCGGTGACTTCAAGTATCAGTATTGTGAGTGAGTCGAGGTGAGTAAGATAGAGCGTTAATCAGTGAGTCCAGATGATGCTCATTGGCTATGAATCTGAGTCAGAGTCCCACAGTAAATTGTAAATACAGTTGAACCCGGATATATGGCACCCACATATAACGAGTTATTGTGTATATCGAACAACTGTAAAATCTCCTTCACATTATTATTGTTATTTATTGTTCGCCACATCGAATTACCCATTTATCCAACTATTTCGCGATCCCCATCTAGTTCGATATATCCGGGTTCGACTGTAGCACGAGTCTGAGTGAGATTAGGTGAGTGTGTATCAGGCCATTCTGTTGGATTATGAGTTCACAAAACTACATGCGAAGATGATTTCACATGATCTACAATGAATCTTTGCAACAAGGAGCGGTGTCAGTTCAAAAAGAGAAAAAAAGAACGAGTCTGAGCGAGTACGAAACAACAATGGGCTTACGTAGGTGCAATAAGGAAATATTGCCAGGATTAACGTCCCAAAATTGCACAAACTGTTATAAGGGCTCTGGAATAATTTCAACCACACGGAGTTCCTTAACGTGTGTCTAAATCTAAGCATAGGTGCTTTTTTTTTATTTAGTCCCCATCAAAATGCGGCCGCCGCGGCCCGCAATCAAACCCGCGGCATCGTGCTCGCCAGTAAAACGCGTAAGCACTGAGCCATCCCGATGGGAGGTGCCATAATTCAAAATTTTTAAACGTAAGGTGCCATCATATCGAGTAATTTGGGCAAGTCTACTGTTGTGAAATATGAGTTGAACTAAGGTTTACCTGCTAAGCCAGCTGGCATTGATAGTGCTCCTTCTACACCTTTGTCCAGGTTTTGTATCATAGGTCGGCGTACTTCCTCGAGAATGCACCCATCTAAACACTCCTTTCACAGATATAAATGCAAGTTACCAATTGTGTGAGTGGCCGGGAATATAAGCAGTAGTCACACTTTGAATGACCGAATGAATTCTGGGGTTTTATGTGCCAAAACCAGGATTTGATTATGAGGCACGCCGTAGTGGGAGACTCCGGATTAATTTTGACCACCAGGAAATGCTTAACGTGCCTCCAATGGGCGTTTTTGGACATGGGCGTTTTTGCATTTCGCCTCCATCGAAGTGCGCCTGCCGCGGCCGGGATTTGATCCCGCAACCTCGCGCTTAGCAGTGCAACACCATAACCGCTAAGCCACCGCGGCGAGTGTGTCAGCGAGCGTGAATAGATGTGAGTGTCAACGCGAGTGATTGTCGCTGAGTACTGCACGCGATGGGAATGCAAGTGCTTGAGTGGAGGCGAGCATAACAGGGGAGGTATTCTGTAAGAGTCCACCTAGTGGACATGTCCATTTCGTCTGCTGTTGAACTTCTGATTGGCTGGGCTGGGTGCGCTTCAGCAGGAGCCACGCCAGGTCACAGGTCAAACAAATTCTGTGAGTGAGTACAACAATGTAAATCTCACTCGCAATTTAACCTCAAGCGTACGCGTGAGTCCAAGGTTGAGTGAACTGGAATGGTCAGTGAGTTCGAGATCCGAGGTCGACTAGGTGTACTTTTACAGAATACCTCCCCAGGTGTTCTAATCCAGACCCTTCCTCAATCCCCTCCATGCTTCAACCCTTCACCACACTCCGCACCCGCAAATATTTCCTCCAGCAGGCCACAATCTCTCTCTTATCCCAACGTGTGTCCTTACCCTCCTTAGACACCTTTTGAGTGTCATGCTACAGAGCAGGTGGATGGTAATTTCTCTCTTTAATGAAACTTCCTCCAGTATGCGGACTTCCGCAAATCTGATTTGTCATATTCAGTGTTCCTCCACTTCGAGTTGTTAATAATTTCGGCCTCACCCTGAAATATGTCCAAGCCTCCTGGTTAGCTCAAATGGCAGAGCAACCACTCCGGAAAAGCATTGGTGCTGGGTTCAATCCCCAGATCCGGACTAAGTTTGCAACTGTGAAACTTCCTCTTTGAGAAAGTCGCATGGGTTTCGTTTATAGCTTCGTGCTACAGTTCAGTGGATTCCAATTTTCCCCTTTGTTGTTTCTATGTGTTCACTAATAGCTCTGCTCTCTGAACTGTGTCCCACCCATCTTATCTCATCAAGAAAGTGATTTTTATTTCAGAACCGTCAAGATTTACGAAGGTTATTGCGTGCCTTCATGGTCTATGACATTTACTTTATCTTAATGGAACGAATTCTCAGGATGACACCAGTTTCTAGATATTAATTCCCGAACTTCGCGGAGAAATGCATTGGCGTTCCAGTTGGTTTCTTAACAAAACGTAGCTTTATGCATTGAAGCACAAAATTAACTGGAAAGCCAATGCATTTCTCCGCAAAGATCGGGAATTAATTTCTTGAAACTGATGTCATCCTGAGAATTAATTCCAAGTGGATCCGCCTTGCGAACGCCATGGCTGCAATTTGTAAATTGCAATATGGGTCATAAGGTAATTAGTTAAAAACTTAATTATATAATTTTTGTTAATTAGTTGATTATGCATTTCAAGTTTTTGTGCAAGTAATGCCCGCCTGTTCGAGTAGACGAACTCATTAATTAGAATTGGGCTATGAGCCACAGGCAACCTGAAATAAATTTTCAAAGTGTTCGCTGAAACATCCTGTAGATATATATATATATATATATATATATAAAGGGAACGAACATAAAGTATGCACAAGTGGGGGGTGAGGGAGATAAAAATAAAGTACGTCATAAAGTTGAGACCCTGTCGCACTATCGCGCGAAATAAGGTTTGAGTCGTACAACGTGCACAATCTCCGAGTGGTGTCTTCGACGCTGGGGCGATATGGCACTATCCGGGAGAACCTCGTAATTCACATCACTAACGCGACGCAGCACTTTGTAGGGTCCAAAGTAGCGACTGAGCAGTTTCTCTGACAACCCCTGGCGGCGCACCGGCGTCCATACCCAAACTCGATCGCCCGGGTGGTATTCCACTTGGCGATGGCGAAGATTGTAGCGGCGTGCATCTACACTCTGCTGTTGTGTGATGTGTAGGCGTGCCAATTGGCGAGCTTCTTCGGCGTACTGCGTAAATTGCTCAGCGTCAGGGGTGAGCAGTGCGTCGTAATCGTGTGGAAGCATCGCATCCAGCATGGTCTGAACCTCACGTCCATAGACAAGACGAAACGGCGTGAATCGCGTTGTCTCCTAGATGGCAGAGTTGTACGCAAATGTTACCTACGGTAGAACCTGATCCCACGTCTTGTGTTAATTGTACATCGGCGTACATGGATAACATGTCGACGATGGTTTTGTTCAATCGTTCCGTCAACCGGTTGATCTGCGGATGATATGCAGTGGTCTTGCGATGGCTCGTGTAGCTTAGCTTGAATACGTCGTCAATCAGCTGGGCCGTGAAAGCTGTGCCTCTGTCAGTGATCACGTAAGACGGGGCTCCATGTCGAAGAATGATCTGGTCTATAAAGAACTGGGCAACATCGGCAGCCGTAGCACGTTGTAGAGCGCTTGTCTCGGCGTATCTGGTTAAGTAGTCTGTGGCGACTACGATCCACTTGTTCCCGGCTGATGATAGTGGAAAAGGCCCGTGTAAATCCTTTCCTATTTGATCGAATAGTGCCCTGGCTGGTGCGATCGGTTACAGCAGCCCCGCGGGCTTTAGTGGCGGGGATTTGTGGCGTTGACATTCACAACAACTCTTGACGTAGCGCTTTACAGATGTAGAAAGTTTGGGCCAGTAGTACGCCTGTTGAACTCTGGCGAGAGTTCGTGAGGAGCCTAAGTGACCAGATGTGGGCTCGTCATGGCAGACAAGATGAATGTCGTCGCGCATGTCAGCAGGTATGAGGAGAAGGTAGGGTTTTCCGTTGCTATTTGAGTTTTTCTTATACAGGACACCTCTTCGAAGGCAGAAGGACGAGAGACTGCGAGAAAGGCGTCGAGGTGGGGGAGTTGCGTCCAGCGAGCTTTGGATCATTGCGCGGATTTCGGCATTCGCGCGCTGTCGTGCGATCAAGTCCGTTGCGGTGAGGGACCCAAGGGATCCGCTGTCATCCTCAGCGGCCGGATCACAAAATTCGGTGGGTGCACGCGACAATGAATCCGCATCTTCGTGCTTGCGGCCTGATCTGTATACGATGGTCAGATCTAATTCTTGCAGACGAAGGCTCCATCGTGCGAGTCGCCCAGCGGGGTCTCGTATATTGGTCAACCAGCACAATGAATGGTGGTAGGTCACTACTTTGAAGGGGCGACAGTATAGGTAAGGCCGAAACTTCATGGTCGCCCATACCACTGCAAGGCACTCATTTTCTGAGGTGGAATAGTTTGCTTCTGCTCGTGAAATAGTGCCGCTGGCGTAAGCTATCACGCGCTCTTGGCCCTCTTGGTGTTGGACCATGATGGCGCCAAGACCCACGTTGCTGGCGTCGGTATGGACTTCAGTATCCGCGTCCTCGTCAAAGTGAGCAAGAACTGGTGGTGTCTGCAAACGCTCCCGCAGTTCGGTGAAAGCCGCGTCCTGCCCTTCATTCCAGCCAAATGGTACATCTCCTCGTGTGAGGCGAGTCAGAGGTTCGGCAATCCTAGAAAAATTGCCGATGAAGCGGCGATAGTATGCGCAGAGCCCCAGAAAGCGACGGACTGCTTTCTTGTCACGGGGAACAGGAAACGAGGCTACGGCGGTGGTCTTGTCAGGGTCAGGCCGAACGCCATCCGCGCTCACAACATGGCCGAGAAACTTAAGTTCTTTATAACCGAAGTGGCATTTCTCTAGCTTCAGAGTGAGGTTAGCGGCGCTGAGTGCGTCCAGCACAGTCTTTAGACGATTCAGGTGTTCCTCAAAGGTCGCCGAAAATACGACGACGTCATCAAGATAAACGAGGCAAGTATGCCACTTCAAACCAGTGAGAACAGTGTCCATCATTCTCTGGAATGTCGCAGGTGCAGAACACAAGCCGAAAGGGAGCACTTTGAATTCATACAGGCCATCAGGTGTAAAAAAGGCAGTTTTCTCGCGATCTCGTTCATCAACTTCAGTCTGCCAGTATCCGCTTTTCAAGTCTATAGATGAAAAATACTTGGCGCGTCGCAGTCTGTCGAGTGAATCATCGATGCGGGGCAGTAGATAGACATATTTTTTAGTCACGCTGTTTAGCCGCCTGTAGTCAACGCAGAAACGTAGCGTTCCGTCCTTCTTCTTCACGAGGGCGACCGGCGATGACCAGGGACTTTTGGAAGGCTGTATAACATCGTCCTGAAGCATCTCTTCGACTTGCGTATGTATCGCGTCCCGTTTTTTGGCCGAAACTCGGTAAGGCTGTTGTTTTATGGACGAGACGTTGGTATACGTAATGATTCGGTGTTTCGGGATGGGCGTCTAACGCACCATAGAGGACGAGGCGAAACATTCTTGGAACTGAAGCAGCAATTCATGCAGCGCTATTTGTTGTTCCTCCGGTAGAGTCGAATTAATGTCTACTTTGCCTAGTGATGCCGTCGCAGCCCCCGATGTCCATTGGAGAGCATTGTCCAGTGATGCAGACGTAAAACATTCAGCAGTCTCTGTTATGGGGTAGGCGAGAGCGATGGCAGTGCGACGGAAAAAGGTGACGGTGCTCATTACTAAAATTCGTCACAAGCAGCGTAGAACGTCCGTCACGAAGCGTGACGAGGATGCGAGCGGCGCAGAGACCTAGTGTGAGCAAGAGCGACATGTTGCCTTCAGCGACTGCCTCACCATCACGTTACTTGTCACACACGACATCAACGAGGACACTCGAACGCGGGGGTAACGCGATGTTGTCGGCATAAACGCGAAACGGGCTGAGATGGCTGTTGTCGGCTTTGTCTGCTGCTCCCTCTGTCAAGGTCACGGTGCGCTCCCACAGGTCGATAATAGCGCCATATTCCCGTAGAAAGTCGATTCCCAGGATGATGTCTCGGGAACATTCGCGAAGTACAAGGCAACTGGAGAGAAACGTACGTCCACGAATGCCAACTCGGAGTGTGCATATACCAAGTGGGGTGACTACATGTCCGCCGGCAGTACGAATTTGTGTTCCGTACCAAGGCGTAACTACTTTCTTCAGGTGTGTCGCTAGTTTTCGGCTCACGATCGAGTAATCAGCCCCTGTGTCCAATAACGCACTGACTTCATGGTGACCGTCGAGCACCACAGGTATATCCAAAGACAGTCGGCTTCCGAGTTCAGTTGTTGTCGTCGAATCACTGCCGGCACCTGGTCGCGTCGCTGGGAGTCCTTGCTCGCGTCGATTATCAGCGGCCTCGCCCCCGAAGGTCACTGTCTTAGTTTTCCCGTCTAGGGCTTGGTGAACGTCCCTGCGCCGCCACTGTGGAGCTCCGGGAATTTGGGGAAAATCGTCTCGGCGACGGTGACCATGACTGCCGTCGCAAGGGCAGTGGCATGCGCTGTTGAGACAGGTATTCCTCAATGGCTCTTGGTCTTTCGCCGAATCTTGGCCTTGGAGAGTCGACGGCAAAACCCTGAAGTCCAAGGCGGCGATACGGGCATTCACGGTATACATGTCCGGCTTCGCCACAGTGATAGCACAGTGGTCGCCTGTCCGGTGTGCGACAGACGTCCGATTTTCTTTGAAGTGGTTGGCGGTTCTCCAAGTGCTGGATCGGTTGCACTGATGGAAGTGTATCGTGAGGTGTGGGGCGGACGAAGCGCGGAGAAGCAGGTATATACCGGCTCGCAGCTTCCGCGTATGATGCGCGCCGAAGCTCCGTCGGCACAGGTGGTGTGACCTCCCTGGCAAGCGGGACTTGCAGAGCATGCTGCACCTCGTTCCTGATGAGGCTGGATATGGATCCCGCAGTAGGTTGAGGCGGGCAGTGGATTCTTTGCAGCTCGTCGCATACCACTGATCAGATGAGGTCGCAGAGGGAGTCGATGTTGATGCTAGCTCCGGCAGCTCCGATCTGATCCATCGATGACGCGACGCTGATTTGCCGGTCGTCCACTGCTGAACGCTGCTAAAGCACTTTTTCCATTGTCGTGGCTTCCGTTAAGCACTCGGCCACAGTCGTCGGGGGACTCCGAACAAGGCCAGCGAAAAGCTGCTCCTTGACCCCTGGCATTAAGTGGCGGAGCTTCCTATCTTCTGCCATGTCCGGGTCATCTCGACGAAAGAGGCGCGTCATGTCCTCAACGTACATCATCACACTTTCATTGGGCATTCGTGGGGCAAGATGGCTGACCCCAAAAACGAAAAGCCTCTTCTTCTTCTTCTCTCCTTGCCTGAATACTGGCTCGCGCCCGCCGCAGCTCGTGACCTGGTGGCAATTTATCTATATATACACGAGGGCGATTCAGAAAGCCTTTGCCCCTATATTTATTAGCCCAAATAAGACGCATACTGGTAAATACAAACATACCTACTTTCCAACGTACCTTACACAATTTTCACATAGTGCCCTTACCGGTTGCCGACATTTGACGTATTGCAACACGTTCTGATTCGCCCTCGTATATATATATATATATATATATTATATATATATATATATATAAGGCATCCCTGCTCAAGTCAGCTGGGACACATTGTATACAGGGTGTCCCAACTATCATGCACCAAGATTTATAATATGCGAATGCCACGTTGAGGAGAGGTTGCTGACAGGTCAAACAAATTCTGTCAGCGAGGTCAACAATGTAAATCTCACTCGCAATTTAACCTCAACCGTACGCGTGAGTCTAAGGTTGAGTGAATTGGAATGCTCAGTGAGTTCGAGCTCCGAGATCGATCTTTTCCGCAGATGCTTACGTGCATGTTTGCTCCCCCAGAACAATAGAGCCCACGGAGCAATTATTATTCCTCCTGATAACATTTTTTACATCGTTTGAAGTGTGTCTACGTGTAGCTATGAGCCCCGAGAAATTTGAGTGCACCCTTTCGTGTGTAATGTCATTTGTTTTTCTCTGGTGCCATGCCGTGCGCGTGCTCGCTGTACGTGAAGATTGCTTGATGCTGTCATCGAGTTCACATTGTTGGTCTTCAAGTTTGTACTACAGTTTACGGTATTTCTAGTACACTATTAGCCGTGAGGTCAAGCGGGCAGAGACGCCGCCTGCAGGCCGTCGGAAAAACGCTTAGTCTGAATGGAGTGCCATGCTATCTGGCAGTGCGCGCACGTGCGCGACGCCCTGAATATCATACGAAGAATGTTCGATGGTTGTTGCGCCATCGTAATAGTTTGTCGGCCTTTATTATACAAATAACTGCAGCATTGGGCGTTGTGCTGCCGTCTCTGGGATGTAACAAATAGAATGTTCTTGCCCAGCGCGCCCTGAGAGGTCAGTCGGACGCGCTCTTGGCTACTGAAGTTTCATTTTAATTGTTGCCAAGCGCTTTGAGCGTCCTTCGCCATTTGTCTAATTGTGACCGCTGCACAAAGTACATAATGAATGCATACCAACTCGCTCAGTTTACAATTCTAACACTGTGAGAACATCACTGAAAGCGTTTCATGTTATTCTCAAGAAATGAGGAAGTCGTTGCGGTGCATTATTGCTCCGTTCTAGGAGCAGTACGTCCAGCATATTAGCAGTAAAATGGGGTGTCAATTTAGCGACGGGTCAGAACATGATGAGGCATGATGCAAGCCGAACATGCTAATAAACTAGAAAGCTAATAAATCCAGAGAGAATAAACATCTTTATTATGTAAATGCAGCTTTGGAGAGGCGTTGTCATTCCAGAATGCCTTGAGCTTGGGCCGCGTCCTGGGCCCTCGCAATCAGCCGTTTTCTGATCTTCGAGGTCGGAGCTGGCCAAGGCTCTCTCACAAAGCTCGTTGTTGTGGTAAGGATTCGGACGATTGAGTGGTGCCTCTCTGCAATCCCCTACTATGTGCCTGAGGGACCTGGGCTCTGCGCAGAAGCGGCATTGCGAAGAGAATTGTGCAGGGGCTATGAGGTGATTTTTGGTTGGGTGGGGGAATGTATTAACCTGTAGAGCTCGGAGGAATCGCTCCTGCTCTCTAGCTAGGGACTTGTGTGGGTGTGCATATGTTCTGCGGGTTAGCTTGTAGTGTTGTGTGATGTCTTGGTACGAGACTAGAGGATGCATGCGGTCGGGTTCAGATTCCTCGGCGTCGGCTCGGTGGGTCAAATCTCGAGCCACGTGGTTGGCGACCTCGTTGCCAGGAATGCCGTGATGAGCTGGCGCCCAGATTATCATGACTGATCTGGTTGGCGGCTTTTGATTGATGATCTTGAGCGTAGTGGCATGAATTCTGCCGCTAGCGAAGTTGCGGCACGCCTGTTGGGAGTCGGTCACTATGACTTCAACCTGTGTTTGGGAGAGCGCAATGTCTATGGCCGCTTCCTCGGCTTGGAGGGTATTGTATCGGGTGAGCGAAATGCTGCTCCGATGTTCTTTGTTGACGATTACGGTGGCTGTTGTGGCTGCGCGTCTGGGGCAAGACCCCGCAATCGTGTAGGCTGTAGAGGGTAAAGTCCCGTGTCGCTTGTGTATGGCCCGGGCCCGAGCCTCCCTTCGCTGTGCGTGGTGCACTGGGTGCATGTTGCGAGGTAGAGGAAGTACGGTGATGTTGCTCCGGATGGCATGGGGTAAGCTAACAGTCTAAGGCGACGGATGGCTCAGAGAAGCAGATAGCCCCAGACGTAAGAGGATCCAGAGCCCTTCCCCTGTCGCAGGCTTTTCGCTTCGTTTGCCCTAAACGCAGGGTCGGTGGCTCATCGCTGACGTTTGGCCTAAACATCGCGCTCCCGCAACTCGGGGTCTGCGGCTCTTCGCTGATGTTTCGCCTCACGCTAGACATGGCACGTCGAACACGAGCCCTTTCCCGAGCGAGTTCGCGGCGCCGTTGCTCAAACGCAGCCAGCTCCTCGGCGGAACACACCATGCGCGGCCTTCCTATCCAGGCACCGAAACTGATCTGAGGCGAGGGGAGCCTGGCTGAGCGCGCGCCAACCCCCTTTCCTGCCCTTTCCCTCCGCGTAACACACCAAACGACCCTCATTGGTCGCGCGCGTCACGTGAACCGGCGCAGCTTTCCCCGCACCTCCTCTTCCTTCCTTCCTTTTTTCCTACCTTATTTCTTTATTTGTTGCCCCTGGCTCGCAAATACACGCAGAATTGCCGCGCGACTCGCCGCTCGAGGCACTTTGCGTGCATTCGCGGGCTTCTTTTACGCCCGGAAAAACACTTTTATGTAGCACGTATTGAGCAACAGAAAACTGTATAGGGAGTTTTTCGTGTTGCCCTACAACTTTCTCATTGACACTTTGATAATTAGGACAGTACTTAACGAGTTAGACAATTAATTACAATTCCCTAATCAAAGCTCAATAACGAAAAAATTACTGGCGGCTACTACACTGTACTGAAAACAATACGCACTAGATTTGCTTCGCGTAACGCCATTCCTCTTTTTTAAAATCGTGCTGCGTGATAGCGGGGACGCCCTGTATATATATATATATATATATATATATATATATATATATATATATATATACGAAAGGCTATAAACGTCCATCCCCACGTCGCAAGCTGCCGTCGTCACGGTAGCTTTCGCACCAGTAATCTTTACCGGGCAACGTATGCGGGGAGCACTGTGTGATTCACATTGTTATCAGGCGCACCTTATCATCCATTATGTGGCTCAGATGCTTGTTTTGTGCCCGTTTTTCATTGAAACGAATGCTATTCTGTATATTGAATGCGTGATCCAAAGAATGCATGCACGTTTCCCTTCACTAGGCTGAGTGCTTGAAGGATACTTGCTTGGCCTTACGGAGGTACGGGCCACTACTCATGATCTGCATGGCCGCCGAGATCGGCCCACATTTTTGCTCACGGATGCGGACACGACAATCTCTGGACACCAAGTAGAGAGTGCGCAAAAAATAAGGGACAAAGTAGGCAAAGTTACTTAGTGATTGCCGCAGTGCTGACCTACCTAGCAAAATAAACTTTGTTTACAAATGCTGAACTGCCTATAGGAAAAATTAACGTGATGATTCCATCATGCCACTAGCCATAAGAGCAACATGTCACGAAGGACACTTTTCTTTGCCCTGCACGGTGATTGGTTTGAACCACCGCCCAAGCGTCAGTTCATAAGACAACAATATTTTCACTTGTGCATCAACCTCTCATACAGTCCTATCATAAGCCAACAAACAGTGACTCCAAGGACAGCATAGGGGAAACCGCGTGTAGTTCTTAACTGAAATAAATAAATTATAAATAAATGGGATTTGAAAGTGGAAGAAAAAACTACTGCGGCAACTGCCTGCAGGTAGGATACGAAACCATGTCATCGCCTTACCCGTGCGATGCTATTATCAATAGAGCTACTGTGGCCGCCTTTTTCCTGCATCCACTTTACGTATTTACGTATTTACGTCTGTCTACTAGAACTAACGCTGGAAGTGTTAGCTAGCAGCACCACTCACGACCATGGCAGTGGATGTAGAACATCCTACCGCAGGTGTCACTTAACACATGAAACTTTTGGCGTGAATTCAGCTGTTAAATAAACCCAAGCATGCTTCCTGCAGGCATCAAAGCTGCCAGATTCGACACCCTCGCTATGTAATGAACGAGAAGAAAGGAAACCGAGGAGCCCGAAGCGAAGAAGGCACTCGAAGAACCAGAGTCGATGCTTGCAATTCCTTTTTCAAGAGCAGACGCCAACGGCCTTCTCTCCAGTGTCATCCGAAAATCGACAGAACAGCACTGGGACAATCCGGATAATCAACACAGATGACTGCAGAGATTGGACCCTACCATGAAATTTATGCTACCACCGAAAATTCAGCGCAGCTGTGCCAGTCTTCTGCACAGACTAAGGCTGGGGGTAGCGTTTACGCGCGGATACGTTCACCTCATGCGATGCACCGAGTCTCCAGACTGTGAATTGTGCAATGTCAATGAGGCTATAGGTCATGTGCTTTGTCTAAGTACGTGGAAGCGCGTTAAAGGTTGAATAATGACCTTACGCGTCTCGACAGCCCACCGTTGTCGGAGGACGTTATTTTAGACCCTTGGCCAGACGCTCAATCGAGTTTCAAGGCCATTCAGGCGCTACTAAACTTTTTAAAAAGTACGGGCCTGGACTGTAGGCTTTGAGCATGCGAAAGTGTTTGCCGTATGTTTTACATCCTCCTTCTCTCGTCATCGTCACCCATCATGCGCCTCTTTCTTTCCCTCTTCCCCTTCCCCCAACGCCGAGTAGCTGGCTAGAGGAATTTACCTCAGGCCTATCTCTCTGCATTTCGCATCATTAAACTTCTCTCTATATTTAGTATGTACGCGTGATACCTTGACCTGGGTGCGTTGGGTCATATTGCTAACAGCGTTTCTAGCAGCACAAAGCACGAAGACGAAAAGGAACACCCCCATCAGGCAGACGGTCGTGCCTTATAGCATGTAGCGGAGTTTACGTGAATGCGGCAAGTGGCGCA
This sequence comes from Dermacentor silvarum, assembly GCF_013339745.2. NCBI lineage: Eukaryota > Metazoa > Arthropoda > Arachnida > Ixodida > Ixodidae > Dermacentor > Dermacentor silvarum. The sequence goes on from NC_051154.1 coordinate 443,883,847, forward strand.
TCGCAACGCATGTCAATCGGGTCGCATTCATATTGTCACGAGCGGCGATCCTGTGGTCGGTGCTTGGACGACAACGACGGCGTGGCTTTCTGGTGTGCACGCGATCTCCTGAACGATTGCTGGCTGTAGCGTTGTGCGCCTTACCCTGTAAATATATCCATTGTATATATATTCTCCCCGTAACATCTTTGGTGGAGGTGCGGGGTACGCTCGCTACAACACCGGGAACTGGATCTTCGCAGCGGACGGCACATTGCTGCCACCACAATGACCGACCAAGCGACCCACTGTGAGCAAGGCCCGTCACCGATCATTCTCTTGCATCCTCGTGACCCCGGGACATTCAACGGCACAAGCGGCGTGGACGTCGATGAATGGCTGGCAATGTATGAGCGCGTCAGCCGCACTAACAAGTGGGACCCGGCAATAATGCTTCGAATCTCATCTTCTATTTGCGGGGCACTGCGTTACTCTGGTTCAAGACGCATGAGGCAGATCTGACAAGTTGGGATGTCTGTAAGCAGAAATTACGCGATCTATTTGGGAGACCTATCGGACGACAACTAGCGGCCAAGCAGGAGCGCGCAATTCGTGCTCAGACGTCCACAGAGCCGTACATCTCGTATATTCAGGACGTGTTGTCTCTGTGCCACAAGGTCGACAAGGACATCCCTGAAGCGGATAAAGTGGGCCACGTACTGAAAGGCATAGCCGATCACGCATTCAATCTGCTTCTTTGTAAGAACTGCTCTACGGTGGAGTCGGTCATCGCTGAATGTCGTCGTTTTGAGCTGGCCAAAAGTCAACGTATCACTCACCACTTCGAACGACTTCCCAATACGGCTGCCACGTCCTCATGCGAAGTTTTAGCCACGCTTCGGCAAGCGCAAGTTCCAGAAAACGTCACCAGGATCGTCCGTCGAGAACTCGAGGCCATGGCACCCGTTACCCCTCATGGCGGTATGCAAAGCAACAACCTAGCTCCGATTTCGCTAATTCAGGCCGTTGTTCGCCAAGAGGTCGCGAATATGGGCATTTTACCCACCTTTGATAACGGTCATGCTGCTACCAACCCGGTCGCCCCTGTCGTCGCTGCTGCAAGACCGAACACGACCTTCAGGCCACGTTATCGAAATCCAGCCGATTGGCGCACACCTGATGACCGGCCCATCTTTTTCACGTGCTCTAGGATTGGACACATCGCCCGCCATTGCCGCAGCCGCTGGCCCACGTCCTATCGACCAAACACTTACAATCGCCCGGACAGTGCACCATATGCCCCGTCGTTCCTTCCTGAGCCATCAAGTGCTGAACGTCCTCCTAGGGAAAACCAGATCAGCCGCTCACCACCGCCCCAGCGCCATCAGTCCCGCTCGCCCCAACCTCGCCGCTCTCGGTCTCCCTTTGACCGCCTCTGGGAAAACTAGCCCGTGCAGCCCCCGGAGGTGACGTTGCATTTTACGACCCGGCCTTTAATATCTTCTGATTGTCCCTCATACCCGATGCAACCTTCTTGAAGTTGTGGTTGGTGGTGTGGCAGTTACCGCTTTGTTGATACGGGCGCACAAATTTCTGTAATGAGGTCGAGCCTCCGGCGCCGCCTCCAGAAAGTCCTGACGCCCGCGACTTCACCTACCGTCCGAGCAGCCGACGGGAGTACACCTGCCGTACTTGGAATGTGCACTGCACGCATCACCATTTCTGGTCGCCATACATCTCTTCTTTTTGCGGTTCTTGAACAGTGCCCCCGTGACCTCATCTTGGGAATCGACTTTCTGTCCACACACGCCGCCCTTATCGACTGCTCCGCGGGCCTTCTCCAGCTGGAACTTCCTTCGTGCTCCGACAACGTCGATGCCGGCCCACCCCACCTACGCTCCGTCGAGTTTCTTCGGAATCACCAGAAGGCCAATCATCCATCGTTGGCTCTGAAGCAACTGACGCTCCTATTAATGCACCAGACATATCATGACTACGTACATATATACACCGACGGCTCGACCTCACCTACCAGCTCAACTGCCGCATTCGTCGTTCCAGCCAAGCAAGTTGCAGTTAAATTCAAATTGTCACATATGACTACATCTACGTCGGCAGAACTTGCAGCCCTCCATGCAGCTGTGACCTACGTCACCGAAGAGCCGGCACAGAAATGGGTCATATTCTGTGACTCTAAGGCAGCCCTTCACAGTATCAAGTCAGCCTTACATCACAGAACTTACGAGCAGATGATATCCGACATCAGGGAAGTACATCACCATGCTCTGGAAACAGGGCACAGCATAGTCTTCCAGTGGATTCCTGCTCACTGTGGCATCATCGGCAACGACATTGCTGACAGGGCTGCCCGATCTGCCCACGAAGACACCCAGACGCGTACAATACCTTTGATGAGGACGGACACTGCCAGGGAACTTCGTTTGCTTGCACGCAAAACGTCACAAGCTTTATGGAGTTCAAGTACCTTCAATTGCCGATTATATAAGTTGGACCCCTTGCTACGGCTACAACTGCCATCTAGCCTTTCCCGCGGCGAAGCAACCTTGCTGTGCCGCTTGTGGCTGGGAGTGGCGTTCACGAACGCTTACTCACATCGTATGGGAATGGCCGAGAGCCCGATGTGCGACTCCTGTATGTGCTAGGAAACCATCGAGCACCTATTGTGTACCTGTCCTCGCTACGACGTACAACGCCTCTCTCTCAGGACAACTTTAAACCGGCTGGACTCGAGACCATTCTCTGAGTCAAAGATACTCGGACCGTGGCTACAGCCGTCACTGGCACAAAAAGCGTTGCGTGCATTAGTACTGTATTTGAAGTGCACCGGTTTAAGAGACCGCCTATAGTGTCCCTGTACATCGTCCCACGTGTACTCAGGGTTCATTCTCTCCCTATTTTTCTCTTTCTATCTCCCCTTTCCCTCACGCCTAGTGCAGGGTAGCAAACCGGATGCTCTTCTGGTTGACGTCCCTGCCTTTCCTCTCCTTGCTCTCTCTCTCTCTCTCTTTCTTCGACTGCCTCCCCAAGCCGCAATATACGTCCAGCTTTCAGCCTTTCCGCCCCTACCCGACGGCCACTATGTTGCCTGCCCTATTCCTGAGGTCGCCATGACACGCAACGTCGCGCTCCCCTATATGGTGGTGACAGTCACAAACAACGGCACCTCCTTTCCCATCCTCAATTTTGGCTACTCGACGCAAGTTCGTCCTCGCGGCATGTCACTCGCTCATCTGACCCCATTGGCCGGCCACACGGTTTCTGCCCTGACCACAGAACGTCCACCGGATTTTTTCACCGCCGTCATCGCAGTCGGGTTCGTCCTACGACCACTTTGCCCCCATGATATCAGGAGACCTCACTCCGGCACAGTCCGCTGCCCTTCGCCGCGTGCTGGTTTCCTACCAGGCTATCTTTGACTTTGGCGACCGTCCTTTGGGCCAGACTTCCGTCGTCACCCATCGCATTCATACCGGCGATGCGATTCCTATTCACCGACGGCCTACCGTGTGACAGCTCCAGAGCGTGTTGTCATCTAACAGGAAGTGGAGAAAATGCTGGGCAAAGGCATAATTCAACCCTCATTCAGTCCTTGGGCCTCTCCCGTCGCTCTTGTGAAAAAGAAGGACAATAGCTGCAGATTCTGTGTAGACTACCCCCATCTCTGCCAGATTACCAAGAAGGATGTGTATCCTCTCCCGCGTATTGATGACGCACTGGACTGCTTGCACGGCGCCAGATATTTCTCTTCCATCGACCTGCGCTCAGGATACTGGCAAATCGCTGTGGACGACCAAGACCGCGAGAAGACCGCCTTCGTGACTCCTGATGGTCTCTATCAATTTAAAGTGATGCCTTTTGGTTTATGTAACGCCCCTGCTACTTTCGAGCGCATGATGGACTCTCTTCTTCGAGGCATCAAGTGGTGCATATGCCTTTGCTACCTGGACGATGTTATCGTTTTTTCGACTACGTTTGAAAACCATCTCACTCGCCTATCCACCGTCCTTGATGTTTTTCGCCGTGCTCGTCTTCAGCTTAACTCATCGAAATGTCGCTTTGGGCACCCTCAAATCTGCGTACTCGGCCACCTTGTTGACGCTGCCGGCGTGCCGCCAGACCCTGACAAAGTCCGCGCGGTTAGTCAGTTCCCTACTCCACGGTCGGCCAAGGACGTCCACAGTTTTCTTGGCCTGTGCTCGTACTTCCGTCGTTTTGTCCAGAACTTCGCGGAAGTGGCCCGCCCTCTAACTGGCCTACACAAGAAGGACGTCGTTTTCACTTGGGGTCGTGACCAAGCGGAAGCCTTTTCATCGCTCGTTGCCATCCTAACGAACCCACCTGTTTTAGCACATTTCGACCCCTCAGCCAGCACGGACGTTCGTACCGACGCCAGTGGCCTCGGTATAGGCGCCGTACTTGCACAACAGCAGCACGGCCTCCACCGCGTGGTCGCCTATGCAAGCCGCCTTCTGTCGCCGTCGGAGCAAAATTACTCGATCACAGAACGCGAGTGCTCAGCACTCGTCTGGGCCATCGCAAAATTCCGCCCGTACCTGTATGGCTGGCACTTTTCAGTTATTACAGACCACCATGCGCTTTGCTGGCTTTCCTCGCTCAAAGACCCCACTGGTCGCCTTGGCCGTTGGGCACTCCGCTTGCAAGAGTACTCATTTTCTGTTTTCTACAAATCTGGACGGCTTCACCAAGACGCTGACTGCTTGTCACGATACCCGGTCGATCCCCCTGACACACTGGAATATGAACCTGACACCTTTGTTCTGGCCATTACAGACTTCGTCCACATAGCTGACGAACAGCGCTGCGACTCATCTTTGCGGCCTATTATAGACGGTCTCAACTCACCACACCCTGACCCTTCCCTACGGATGTTTGTGCTCCACAACGACACCTTACACCGCTACAACGCCCGGCCAGACGGCGCTGAGCTCTTGCTTGTTGTTCCCGCGCATCTACGCTCTACTGTTTTGCGCCAGCTTCACGATGCACCGACGGCCGGACATCTAGGCGTGTCATGCACGTATGATTGCATCCGTAGGCGCTTCTTTTGGCCTGGTCTCTACCGTTCTGTGCGAGAGTACGTTGCGGCTTGTGACCTCTGCCAGCGATGCAGACTCCTGCCCTACTGCCTGCTGGCAGCCTTCAGCCCCTCGACATCCCTGATGAACCATTTTTGCGGTTGGGACTCGATCTTCTAGGGTACTTCCCACCAGCTGTGCTACTGATGTAGCCGATTTCCTTATTCACGACGTCATCCTGCGCCACGGTGCTCCTCGTCTGTTAATCACGGACCGCGGCCGCTGCTTCCTGTCTAAAGTAGTCGACGACATTCTTCGTTCTTGCTCGACCAATCACAAGTTCACCACTGCGTACCATCCACAGACAAACGGCCTTACTGAACGCCTCAGCCGTACTCTCACAGATATGCTTGCTATGCACGTGTCTGAGGACCACCGAGACTGGGACATTAACTTGCCTTTTGTGACCTTCGCCTACAACTCTTCTCGTCACGACGCAGCTGGCTACTCACCTTTTTATCTACTGTTTGGCTACGACCCACCATTGCCTATGGACACCATACTTCATCCTCACGCAGACACATCCTCTGCCTATGCTCGTGATGCTCTTGCCCGTGCTGACATCGCCCGTCAGGTTGCCCGCGATAGCTTCTCGGCTTCACAGGTCAATCAAAAATGTCTCTATGACCACCGACACTGGGAGGTGAACTTCCCTCCAGGATCGCTCGTCTTGCTGTGGTTCCCGTCACGTCGCGTTGGCCTATGCGAAAAACTCCTCTCCCGTTATGCTGGCCCTTACCGCGTCGTACGCAAAGTCACTAATGTGACCTATGAAATTGCTCCGCTAAATCCTAAGTCGGCCTCTGCAACAATCGCGAGTGACATATTCCATGTCTCGCGCCTTAAACCGTACCAGTCTCGGCCCGGGCCCTAATTGCACCGGGACAGTGCTTCTGCCGGCGGCGGGTAATGTCACGAGCGGCGATCCTGTGGTCGGTGCTTGGACGATGACGACGACGACGGCGTGGCTTTCTGGTGTGCACTCGCTCTCCCGAACGATTGCTGTAGCGTGTGCGCCTTACCCTGTAAATATATCCATTGTATATATATTCTCCCCGTAACAAAATGAACGCCAGCCATGCGCTACGAAGGCGAATTTCATTGACGCAACCGGAGGGTTCGAGACAGAGTAGGTCGTCTCACGCGGTGCGTGTTAATGCTGGCGGATCGCATTCAGAGAGAGCGACGGCTACTTCAATGTGGCTTCAGCTTAAGGAACAGCGCAAATATACACGGACAAGAACGAAAGAAGCAGTGGGTCAGCGCCTGTCTCATTGCTTCTTTCCTTATCGTTCATCGCTTGCTTAAGATAAACCTACAATAACACACCCAAATGTCAGTGCTACCCTGTGCTATCCTCCGCTCAGCAGCGGAACGTAAATCGCCGGAAACACGTTCCAACGTGGAACCGACGGGGATATGCCTTGATTTCAAAGAGGGCAATGAGCCGAGTATAAACGCTGTCCCATAGTGATTTTTGTTATTCGCTAACGAATACGACATGCTACTGCCACATTCTACGTAAACGTGGTTTATGTTCACTTTCTTTTTTGTCTTTGCGCTCTTATTTCGCTGTTAGAAAATGTCATTTGAACCACAAAGACATTCGTATTTTCGTCAATGCGATGGCTGCAAACGCTCTAGATGCAACATCATTTGTTCGTGTTGCTCCTATCCGTTAGCACTCTCTCCCCTCTTGAGCCGACGCGCAGGCAACGCCTCCTAGCTAGCACAAAGCCACAAATCCGTTCACCCATGAAGTCATGCTACCCCACCCGACTGCCATAGAATCTAATGTGGATGCTCCTGAGTAAGCCGCGGTGATTTGGCGTCACGCTTTCGTCCCGCTGCGCTTGACAGTGGGAATTTCGGCCCAAGTAGGACGACGTCATAATGTAGAACGCACAGGCGTGCTATGCAGGAGGCGTTGGCGCAGATCGACCCTTGGGCGAGGGCGTTTTTTTGGCACCCTCTCTATTCGGCTACACATAATGGCACCCGGAATACTCTCTTTATTCTCGACTTGTTGGACCAGGGTGGTTTGCAACACCCCCTCACCTTGTTTAGACATTGGCATGGCAGACATGCATCCTGTCTATTCGCAATTCCAGGTTTTCACAACACACTGACAATTCCTAATCGTCAATGACAAAGCCCTTCCGCAACAGAGCAGCGCTTGGGTGTGGTTTTCTCTTTCTCTAGTCGGCGCGCTCCCGGCCTCCCAAGTGTAAGTGCAACAACCGGCTACGTGTACACGATGGCTCGCCACCGGAGGCCGATGATTCGCCAGAAAGTTTTAACAGCTGGGAGGCAGTAGGCCTGTGAGCTGTTAAATGCTTCCGCAGTCGGCATGTCACTTAGAGAAAATATTGGAATATAAAGAAGTGTACTTCGCGAGTGCTTGAACCATGTCTCCTCCTTTCCAGGACGGATACTTGCGCTTCCACAGAAGCTGGAAATTTGAAGGTACTAATAAGATGTCCTCGAGGTGTACTGTTCCTATTAACGACCTGCAGCCTTGGATGCACTACATGGCAAGCCTCGAAGGTTGCTCCGGTGAAATCTGCAGCGCTGCGGTGAACACAACATTCATAACGCCACCAACATGTAAGAACACACTTTAAAAAAACAAAAAAAGCTTGCGAATAAAAAAATATTGCAGACATGTAAGCATGTATGTATGCATGATGCATGCAGAAAATGTCAAAGCGATATTATAAAGAAAATGCTCAGGTCGGCCTGAACGAGCGTGCTACAGTCAGCTATTCAGCGTTGAGGTAATGGGTGGGGGGAAGGAGAAAGTTGAAGATAATCTTCAGCCACAAATCAAGTTCGCTGAGGTTCCGTGTGCGCCACGGATCCCAAACAAACTACTTAAAAAAATGACGCTGTGACCATGCAGGCATGTGCAGTTTGATAGCAACATAGATCTGTGCCATTCCGCAGGAAAAATAAAAGGTGAAAGTTCCATGGCGCTGCAACGCGCAATTCACACTCTATTCCGCAACCAAATGCTGCTTGTCAGATTACGCGTACGATAGCGATGTGTTCGTAAAGCGGCCACGCGATCATATTTCCACCCCAGATCACTTAACTTAACACTTAACTTTCATGGCGCTAAAAAGCGATTCTGCCGTTCCTCATTGTTTCCGCTCCTGTTATTTTATTTCACGCGCCGAGTGTCGGAACATTCCCCCAAAAGGATTCAGCCATACTCAACGCTTCCACTTCAGCTGCTTGAAGTGTGGCTTCCGCTCCAACTCTCTACCACTGGCTAACGCAACACATGCACCGGCAATTTCACCGAATGCCTCGCTAGAGCCAAGCACATGCACGGCGCCATGGGAGTGGGTTAGGGAACGACACGGTACCTTGGATTGGACTGACTCTTGACACAACCCTATTTTTCTCTCTTTTCTACTTTTCTATTTTTTGTAGACTTATCAAGCCCCTCTGTGACCAGAGTTGAAGCCACGAGCAACAGCTCGTTCGAACTTGCGTGGGACTTCTCGCAACATGACAACCGTCTCTACCACGGCTTCCGTGTGAAGTACTGTCCGAGTAACATTGCATCATGCCCAGTGCTTGACACCACTGACAAAAATCTGATCGTGCACGGGCTCAATCCTGGCACCACCGTCAACATTTACGTGCGAGCGCAGTTTAGAAGTTCGGACGGAAGATTACGGCTTGGGAATGTTGCAGCGGCGTCTGTTACTACGTGGAATGACAGTAAGTGTGACGTTCACCTCATCTGCAGAGCCCGGTCAGTTTATCTGTCCGCTGCCTATGGATAACTCCTCACTGTATTTCCCAATGTCATACCGACATCCCGGCACCGACCGCTGGTGCAGACGGCAAAGGCAGCTGTTGTTTCACCACTGCAATGATGAGAAAGCTCGGAATTATGAATATTGCGCTTTTAGTTGCAGAAGATACTGTGACCTCAAGTCCAGGAATCCGGTACATCGACTACTGTGGCGATGCGCGCGTTCTAACTCTATGGGAAGCATTAAAAAAATCAGTTGCTGAGCAATGCCTCATTTTTCGCAAATTGCACTTTAGGCTCTTAATCCCGAGAATGATCACAGGCTATATGTGTCGTCTAGTTTAATTTCACTGGCTGGATTTTTTTTCCTGGGACACTTTTGTACACCCGTTAAAAACGCATAGGGTGATTTTTTACACGCTGATTGCAGCGCAGCGAAAATTCATCCTCTAATTACACTCTAGTAGCACATACTTTAGGTCTCCCTCTATACCTGCGCCCAGTTTCGTAGTATTCCACTGGCTGATTTTTTTTCCTTGGGGCGCTTTTTTTCGGCCACTTTGCGGCGAAGCACCACATCAGGGGCAAAAGATTCGTCCGTCGTTGCATCGAAAGGAAAACTTGCGTCAATCACCCACAGAACTCAGCGAACAGAATGGATTTATGGAGTGACATCCCAGCATTAAGCCCGGCAACGCGCGCTATTTTTTTCTATCAAATTTCAGCCCATGGTAAAATGTTTTATTTTGGTATTTAGAAAGATATACATTACGTTCTAGGTTAGCAAATGAAAAGGAATCCGCAATTCCCCTGAATTAAGGAGTAATTACCTGACTGTTTACACAATACAGCTCATTAATAGGACTATAGTAACTTGTACTCACTAGTTACTAGCATACAGTGCTTAGTTATCTCGATTTTACATACTAGTGAAGCCATGGATAACAAATCACATATCACAAAACGAGTAATTCAACAATGAGGCCTGCTGGCAACTGTTATGATGAAGTTATTAGGGATTATGAATCTTTCATTTTACAGGTGCGACAGTTGTTTTGATTCTTGCATGTCGTAATTGGGGTCATTCGCACGTTAAAATAATGAGCATTTTGGTTTAACACTGCTAACTGATAACGCCGAGTCTACCTTTCATACAGTAATGCGTCATGTATAGTAAATGAAAAGGCATTTTAACAGTCACTCAATTATGATAACTAGGAGTGGCAGGAATGAGTTACTTATAATCACGAATCACTTTGCTTACTATGTCAGTGGCATTCTTAATTCATATACATCGTCATTGGTACCCATCCAATAGTCATTAAAGAAGTATTTGTTTGGTTACCGCTATACCGCTGCTGATCGACCACGCCCGGTTATTAGGGATCACTAGTGATACTCTCAGTACAGTTTCGTATTTTATACAGTATAGCTTAATGGATATCAAGTGAGAAGTCATACAAGCACTGATTCAATAACAACTAGGAGATGGTTGAACCCAGTCACTAGTCATCAAAATCCATATGTTTATTTAGTATGACCGTGGTACCCTTGATTCGTGCACGTCGTCATTGGCATCATTCAAAAAGTGATTACGTGAATATTTTGAGTAACATTATTAATTGATGAAGCCAAATATTTGGCGATCACTATTGATACGCTAAGTTCGATCTGCTCGTATGTTTAAGCAGCATAGCTTCATAGATATCAAATAAAAGGTTATAAAATGGTAATTCAAATATTATAACTAGGAGATGGTAGGCTCACTCACTAGGGATTACGAATCACTTTGTTTAGTATGACAATGGTATTAATTTATTCATGCTCGTTACTACGAATCAGTTTCAATAAACTTCTTTTTTCTGAATGTGTAGCGGACATGGTCGAAATATTGGTGATCACTATAATGAATTATTCGATCAGTGTCGTAGGGTAGGATGAAAGTATAAATAAACAAGCAGTTATGTGAACAATATGACAAATACCGAGAGTGAATAGTCATGGCGATATTTTAAGTCTGGTGCTGTCAGGTATTTACGGCCCATTACTTTAGGGTATCATGTGCAGAGTTATTGGCAGGGAAAATCACATTTTTACTGTGGCATCTATAGCCGTCATTCGTCCGCGTCGCCAGCGGAAACTATTGAAGTGACAATAAATGAACGAGTAGCTGAAAAAGATTGCGAATAACGCTGAGTATTTAGTGATCACTAATTTTGAGCTCATCTATATTCTTGGATTTTAACACAGCATAGCTTATAGATATAATTTGAAAAATCAAATAATGGCTAATTTATTTATTATAAAAGAAAATGGGGCGAGGAGCAAGGAGCTGCAGCAAGCCGGCTGTCTGCCGCTTGTTGACGCCAGCAGAACAACGCCTCGAAAACCGCAGCTATGCGGAAGCCTCCCAGTTTAGGTTTCGCGCGCTCTGATAGCCGAATTTTGTCATGGCACAGTTGCGCGAGCAATCGCATTTTTTCCGGATCCAAAACATGAAATGGCTAGTACCTATGATTGGTATGGAGATCTGACTCCAATGACCCAGTTCAATGAGCCCACTTTAGAAGGTATTTATTAGAGTTTTGCTAAATAGTTACCAATTACCTCGTATCACCTGTCACCCCGCGGTCACCATGTCTCTGAAGGAACGATCCTTTTGTTACAAAGCATCTATTTTGAAATATTGCTGAAATTCTTCGTAGAAACACCCGGTATAGGCACACTGGCAGGCAGGCAATGCCAGTGCGCTAGCAACTCACGAAAACTTCAGCTCTAATCCTTTTCCATGCACTAGCGGCCTCCTCAACTCGCTGCGTAACATGACCGTTGGGGTAGCGGAAGCACCGTAACGGCGCTTTTTGGAATGTGAATGAAGCAGCCGAATTATACCTTGTCTGACGAGATACGTGGACGGCATCAGTTTGTAACTTAATTGGAAGGCTACTTGATGGCATCGATGGGAGCGATTTTGTAATTAACATCGGTGAGCCTTCGTAAGACCTTGCTGGGGTCGATGTAGCATGAAAAAAGTTTCTCAGACAGGCCAACGCGGTAATATATAAACCATAGAAGAACAAAATTTCGAGCAAATAACTGAACTTTTTGCAGGCGACTGTTGTATTCGGTCTGTTGCTTGTCAGACTTCGTCTTTTCCAGTCCTTGCGGCTTTATAGCAGTGTTTGGTAAGGATGAAAACACTGCTATAAATCAGCAGGAACGTTACTTAAGTACCGTAAATACGCATGTTATTAAGGGGAGATGCTACCCGAAAAAGGCGAGTATTTTTTCTCAAAAGATACTGATTTCTTGTTCTCAATTATTTCCAGAAGTTTAGTGTCTTTATTTTTAGGAAAATAAAAGTCAATGCCGACACTAACTTGTAAATGGGTTAAAATGGCGTCTAAACAGCACAAGGTGGCTGTTACAAGCCTTAAAGTGTCCAGTGTTCTAGCGTCTCGCGGCCGACAACGCGCGGTCACTTGCCATTGCGGGTCGCATGACGAGCTCGGCCAAGCCTCATTCTCCCAATAACCATGATTGCCCGAGCTGCTGCCGCGCAAGCCATATTTTAAAGAGGCTTGCATTTGCCGCGTTTTTCGAGTGCTCCGACTTTAAATTTTTAACTTTAAACTTTCAAACGTCTTTTTCTCAGCTCTTCATTTTGTAACACTTTTAGAGAATGTGCACTTTATGTAGTCTGAACGTAATACATTTTGACACGCTTATTGTTTAACATGTCCTGAATTCAAAGAAACAACTTCCACAGCATTCCGCAAATGTATTCAGTAAGATCATTTCAAAAGTTTCTTCATTGTGAATGGTAAAACTGAAACTCAGCGTTGGAATTTTGCTCTGAGAGATGAAGTTTAAAGGTTATTGAATACTTAGTGCAGATACAAAGTGTAGATAATTTGTACAGAAAAAGGTCCCATAGTGTAAACACTGTAGGGGGACCTTTTATTATGTTAAAAAACACAAATACTAATTAACAGCAGAAAGCAGCGAAATATAAAAATACAAAAATACAAATACAAATGCAAATAAATACATATTGAGGCGAAAAAGTAGTACAATTGAAAATATAAAACGATAGGGATAAGGCATAAGCTGAAGTTGAAAACGAAGCAAACAGTATTCAAAACGACAGATTGGAATTTGAGTTTAAAAGACCTATTCAATAAACGGTGCTACAGGTTAAACATGAAATTGCGAAGCTGATGTTTGAATGACGATATAAAAAAGGCACACTTAATGTTATAAGGCAAAGAATTCCAAAGTTTGATTAAAACAATTGCTACTCTTTGAGAACCATAGTTAGTTCGTATCTTGGGAAGTATAAAATTGTTATTGGAGGAAAGGCGCGTAATATTTGAATTAGTAAGATGTTGGATAAGAACAAATTTCAGAAGACTATAGTATTTAACTGCTTGATAAGCAAATATGCAGACATTAAATTTGATTAGATTGTCAATATTCAGTATGTGCAGTTCCCGGTACAGATCAGTAACATGCGAACGTCGGTTGCTCCAGGTGAGAATGCAAATGGCTTGATTCTGTAGATGTTGGAGGGATGAAAGGTGGCAATGATATGTTTGACCCCAGGAAGCAATAAAATAATTTAGATGACTGTGAATGAATGTATATATAAGGTGATCAAAATAGTCAAGTCAAAGTAACATCTAGCTTTTAGTAATACCCTAATACCATAAGAAGTTTTCTGCTACAGCTCATTAATATGCAAATTAAATTTTAAGCGGGAATCACGCTTGATACCAAGGAAGGAACAATAATCTGATAGATGAATTGCATGTTTGTTTATAAAGAGGGGCTTGACTTGTGGGTTATTTAGCGACCTGGAATTAAAAATTAAAAACTTACTTTTGGAGGGAGTTATCAAGAGCTTTTTAGCACACCCTGCACTAACGTTAATAAGTTCTGCATTAAGGGTTGTTGTAAGGCTGCTGAGAGAATTACTCGAACATAGGAGAGTCGTGTCGTCAGCATATAAGATGCATTCTGATAATGTGGTTAGACACTGTGGAAGGTCATTAATGTATAGTAGAAATAAAAGCGGACCCATAATTGAGCCTTGCGGAACGCCGATGTTAATTATTTTTTAGTGGAATAGATGCCTGAGATGGATATTAATTGCTCACGATCACATAAGTAACTGCGGAAAAGATTCAGAGAGTTGCCACTAATGCCATAAGATGCAAGTTTAGAAAATAGAATGTCATGATTAAGTGTAGAAAAGGCTTTCGTAAAATCTAAGAAAACAGAACCAACGAAGTTACCATTATCTATTTCTAGTTTACATTTTTCTGTGAAGTGAATGAGGGCTAGGTTAGTTGAGTATCCTTGTCTAAACCCAAATTGTTTCGGATGAAATAGGTTAAATTGCGTTAGGTAGCTAGACAGGTGAACATGTATTAGTTTTTCAATTACTTTGCTAAAAAAGATGAGAATGGATATCGGCCTATAATAAGAAATTAAGCATCTGTCACCTTTTTTAAATACCGGAATAACCTTACTCATCTTTACCTCACGGGGAAATACACCGGTTTCAAAATTATATTGATTCTGCAGGTTAGCACATCCGCAATATCATCAGCAAGCATTTTCACCTGGTTAGCAGAAATGTTATCGATACCTGCACTAGAGGACTTTGTACTGGCAATTGTTCTTCTTACCTCCTCTGGGGTAGCAGGAAAAAGAAAAAAAATGAGTGACCGCAATGATCAAGTTCGTCATGCGTACTGGATGGAACAGGCATGGGAGATGAGAAGTAGTCACTAAAGGCATTAGCGATATCTAATGGGTTACATATTTCTGATCTTTCATGATGAATGTTGGCTATAGGCGGATTAATGGTTTTATTGAGAAAGGAATTGATCAAGCGCCATTGTTTTTAATGTCTGAACCAGTACAATTAATTTCATTTTGATAATAGCGCTTTTTCGCATCGTTCATTACAGCATTCAGTGTGTTACAATACTGCTTATAACGATCAAGTAGATGCACATTAAATGGTTGTCTTTTTGTTTTTTTATATAAGTTATCTTTCTTACGCAGGCTATTAAGTAGTCCCTTTGTTAACCATGGGTTTCTAGGGGAAGAATAACGTTTATGGCACTGTACACATGTTGTCGATGAAGATACGCAATTGGATATTACAGAGATGAAAGCGGTGTATGCATATTCAGAATTGTTCATTAACGAGACACAAGACCAATCTGAATTAGATACCATTTCTTCAAGTTTGCCGCGATCAAACTTATTCTTAACAAAGCTTACGCTATTACTGCGAGGACTGTTCTCAAAGCAAAGTGCAACTGGGAAATGATCTGTAATATTGCTTTGAAGAATGAATGCGGAGGGAGGATGAAGGAGGTTCGAAAGCGCATGGTCAATAAGGGTTCCCAAACCATTATTAGTGCAGCGGGTGGGAAGGGAGAGAAGAGATTCATAACCATAACCTTCGAAGCAGCTGACATACTGAGTTAGATAAGAGGAGGATACATCAAGTAAATTAATGTTAATGTCACCCAAGATGATAACGGACTTTTTTCCTTTGAAAGAATGTCAAGAATAGTGTCAAGTGTCAAGTGTCAATAGTGTCAAAAGCAGGAATTGATGAATGTGGTGATCGATAAATGGTACCAAAGACAAGATTAATATCAATGCCTATTACATAGAGGTCCACCTCAATCAACACAAACTCATAATCACAGAAATTTAAGTGAAGATCAAGCCTACGCTTGTATCTAATGTATCTAATGTCGGACCGAATAAACATGGCTGAGCCACCATGTTGTGATGAAAAGCAATTGCAATATTCTACATTGTATTAAGTAAAACCATAAAGATTTTTTTATCGAAATCACTCAGCCATGTCTCAGAAACACATATAATTGAGAAAGAATGAAGACAAGAAGACAATAGTCTCTGATAATCGCGAAAATGTTTGCGAAGACTGCGTGAATTGAAATGAATCCCTGAATGATGCTTATGCGAAAGGTGGGATTGGACATCGTTAACGGAAATGTACGACATGCGATCAGATCACAATACGAGGAACCGAGGAAACAATAAAATAAAGAAACGAGAAAAACTGGTCAAATGAACCAAAAACCGCAAGGTCCGAGTCACTCTTTATGCGAAAAACTTTGCTATCAGTAGATTGCCTCGCCTTGATGACGCAGTCATCAGTCCACAAAAAAGCCACTTTTTTTTCAGTCGCAAACAGCTTTGCCTCGTGCTTTGCTGAATCCAATGTCACTAGTGTTAAGGCGTGCCTTTCAGGCTTTGCCTATGAACTCGGTTTTCAAGGCGCGAGAGTGAAATCGGACAAGCAAGTGCTTTGTATCAGAACCAGACGGAACACGATGAATGACATCAATATCATTTGCAGAAACAGGACATTTTATTTTAGAGGCAATAGTTTGAAGAATTGTCATGCAGTCTTCGCCCTGGGTACACGTGACGCCTTTGATTTCCAGGTTGTTTTTTCGCGAGTACTGTTCCATGTCAGCAATTCGTCTTTCCAAAGATTCGTTATGCGCGATTAGGGATTTGTTCATTGCAGTTAGTTCTTCCTTTTTTGTTTTGAGGGATTCAACAGTCCTGTTCAGAAAATCAAGACTGCTTGTTAGTCCCTCTATCTCGTCCTTTAGACCTTTAATGATCAAGGAAGGCTGGGAATCTAGCTTGGATACTACAGTTGTCGTTATCTTGTCAAGCAGGTTATCAAGTTTGTCTGTGAAAATATTTTCTAGCTGTTCCACGCGTTTAGACAGTTCAGCGACAGTTGGCATGGTTGAAAGACAACACCGGAAGCAGCAGCAGCAGCAGCAGTGGCAATAAGACTAGACTAGACCAGACTAGACTAAAACACGGAACTTACAGTATATTTTTTCGCTTTATTGAATTCTACTATTCATTGGGAGAAATATAAGCTATTTCTTGCGTTTTCGTGTGCTCACTGGTAACACCTGAGCTTTCTTAGTTTTCTTACTTTGCGCGCTCGCGTTTGTGTGCATGTGTGTGAATATGTGTGGGTTTCCGTGCGTGTTTGTGTTTATTGTTATTTCTGTCGTTTTATTTATTTCGGTACACTGATGGCCCGCAGGCCGTTACAGGGGTGGGTTACAGTAAAATTATTAATACAAATCACGCCTTCAGCATTATATGAAGTACGCAATTTAACTGCTATTTACAAGTACAGTAATTGAACGGTACATCAGTGCAATTAGTACATAATTTTTTAACAATTCAACAGCAATTAAAATGCTGCAGTAACGCAATCAGCACATCGATTTTTAGTTAACCCAACATGAACATGAAAAAAATAATATCAGCTTTCTAAAGGAATGAGTACTTCAATTTGTACTACAATCAGTACATCAATTTTTAGTTAATACAACATGAATATGGTAAAATAATATCAGCTTTGTAAACCAGACTGCGAAAAGAATTTATTGAGCCCTTTCTCAAAATTTTCTAGAGAGCTACATTGTAGCAGTGATAATGGCAATGAATTCCATTGTCGAGTTGTTTTTGGAAAAAATTAATTTGCATATACATTGATCGCTGTTGAGGTACTTCATACGTATGTTCATTTATTCCTCTAAGAATTCTGCCTCAGTGCTGAGGTAAGTATTCTGTGATATCTATGTTCAGTTTATTTTTGACAACAAGTAGAAGCATTTTAGCCTAGCCACTTCTGGACGTTCTGCTAACGTGGGAAGTTTTAACAGACGTAACATTTCTGTTACTGACTTTGTCGAAAAGAAGTTTGAAAGAATTTTATATTTGCGTTTTTGTAAGTTTTCTTTCAGCTACGTTTTGCTTTCACAATTTCATTAACTCATCTCATTCAAAACACCAAGTCCTGCGAATAGCAGGGCTGGTCCCTTCGATCTCATTAAAGCATTTCTCTCTCGTCTACCTTGTCTTTTCTATCTGCCTTCACGCAGCCTTTTCTCCTACTTTTCTGTCCTTGCGTGTTGTGTTGTTGCCGCACTGTGATTAACCAATTTGCACAAAGGAAAGTTCTATCAGCAATGACAAAAAAAAACGTTTACAGATACATTATGTTAAAAGCATCACGTGAGTTGCACAGTAACTTTGCCTCTTACCCATTTTCATGGGTTTATGTATCAGTGCATGAGGCAGCTCACCAGAATTGCACATGACAGGGTGTCATATTGTGAAAAAGCACATCGCTATATTGTTGGTTTTTTAACGCTTCCAGTCTTTCTAAACAGACGGTTGCACTGCCCATCACACGATTGTTCACATTTTTAACATAGATAACATTAGCAGTAGGGTGTCATTTCCTGTCTGACGGCTTCATTATTACGAAGGCAGTTTGCAGTGAATGGAGCCCAGTAATGCAGTGCACTGAAAACTTTTGCAACTTTCACCATTTATTACTTGACCAATTTCATTGTCTGTATCGGGCCCTCACTTTCCCTACGGCTTGTGCAATGAACAAAATGCCTCAATAAACACGTTCAACGTTACTCAGCACTTCTTTGTACAGAAAACGAAACAAAAATGTTAGCACGAAGACCACAAAGCCACTATCGCAGTAGCTTGATGAGGTCCCTGCCGTTCTAGAGAGTTGACGTCGAATTACATTGTGATTTTCTGTCTGAGTACTTGTCTTGCATTCTCATTTCTGCAGAATGCTTATCAAGTTTGACAGCTGCTCCAATAATATGGAATTTAGACTTCCCAAAGTTATTCAGGGTTAATAATTCTGCTTGCATTGGCATTACTTCCCGGAGTCAGACAAACTAATTCAACAATGGCTACGACATGACGGCGCTTGAAGTGCAGACTGCTAACGCTTCCCTTCAAGTGTGCCCCGACTACTGCTATTTCACCATGCGGCCCGTCAAGCTGCCCGAATAATTATTTTGAGTCTTCTCACATTGGCATTATTCATCTCAACAGGCTGTAAAGAACAGTAGACGCAGCACGACAATCTTCATGCAGGCAACGAGGGCATGCCATTGTGCTTGCATTGCTATTATTTGTTCAAGTGGCTGAACGAAATTAGCAAAGACTGTGATGTGGATAAACTGAGCCAACGGCGTGCTTTTGTTATCGCTTGGCTGCATTTCTTGGCCTTTAGATGTATGTAAAGCTTTACGATGGCTCTAACATGACTGCTTTTGTTTTCGTTTCGACATGGTGTGTTTTCGTTTCGACATACAGGCTGCCAACATCGGTGGTCAGTTTTGCCTCAGCTGCTGCTACTGCCCCCTGTGACCCCTCAAGCTCGACATTGTCTGCCCGAATGAGCATATGAGGCCTCACTAGGCTAACGATGTTTTATAATTTTTCTCTTATTCGCATTACTTGTCTGAGCCAAATAAGCAAAATAATCAATGCAACCACATAAATGTGATTTGGCGTGCAGGCTGCTAACAGTGTCTGTCAATTTCACGTTGCCTACTTCTCTTTCACTATAGGGCGTGTCAAGCGCAACGGTGGCTACCCAAATGAGCATTTTTGGGCCCCACAGTGTTATTCAGGGTTAATTGTTGTATTTGCATTCGGGTTTGCCAGCATTGACACACTGTCAGCGACACACTGTCATAAATGATTACTTTGGTAACACAGTAGAAAATTGGGGAAGAGAAAAAAGAAAAAAAACAGAAAAATCATTACACAAAAGTGCCACACTTTTTGTCTTTATTTCACAGGACTTTCTTAAATGTGATATACTGTGCCAGGTGTGTTTCTTAGCTGCACCAAACTTAAAAATTGACTGTGGCCGATACCACAATTCTAACCGTTGAACTAAATTACTCGGTGATGCAGGCACTACATCTACGAGAAATTGAAATGCTTATTTAATAATTACCACAATTGCACTAATAAGCTTTTAGTTATTTACGTTTCAGTACATATTGCAATTTACAAATTGTGGCCGGTGAGTTTGCGTCCATTGGGAACGAATTCTCAGGATGGAAGCGATTTCGAGATATTAATTTGCTAAATTTGTAACGAAATACGTTAGCGTTACCGTTACTTTCGTACTTCGATGCATCAAAATCATTTCCTAAAATAAATAAGTGAAACAATTGGGCAATATTGCTGCGAGTTCGATGGCACATATCAAGAAACCGGTGCTGTCCTGAGAATTCGTTCCAAATCGATATGCCTTGCAAACTCAGTAGCTACAATTCGTAAATTTTAATGCGCTTTATATTATTTAGTAAAATAACTAATTAGTGATTTTTCACTAATTTGTTACGCATTTAATGGCCCGTGGAAGTATTGTCTGCCTCAACGAGTAATTTAGTTCAAGAGTTAGAATTGTGCTATCTCCCACAGGTCAAATTTGGTGCAGCTAAAAAAACTCCCTTATCGCTTAATACCTTCAAAACACTGCAGATACTAAGAAGATGCGTGCAGTGGATGCTTTTTTTAATATCGCACGCAGATTGTCTTTTTTTGAAAAAAGTTTATTCTTTCGAGGTGCTATGAATGAATTCAAACGCGTATGCCCGACGTAGTATTTTAACATGAAACATTTGGAAATTAATCAGGTACATCGGGCGTACCTTCTGTAAATTACTACTGCGTCCATCTAACATACCTCTAAAATTTTTAATGGATACATCAGGCATACCTATGGCCACAACCTAAAAAGGTAAGCTTTTTAGGTTATGGCCAAAACGAAGTGAGTTTTATTTGCCCACTAGGCGCAGTCACCGGAAAGTAAGTCTCCTCTTCAAAAGCTATTCAACAGAAACACGAGGAGCATACGTTGTTGATTCTCGTGGCCCTTCACCTGACCGTCTTCCCTTTGTATTGTCTCTGGCGAATCAATTTATTCCTGTCCAAGATACCACCTGTAACAAAGAAATGCATACGCTACATTTTCAACATAAGTTCATTACATTTGCTTTTGTCAAATGATTTTTTTATTATGTCACTCGCAGTCCCCGACCTAGAAGTCACCTACGAAACCAACGTTCAAGATGAGGTTGGAACCTGTTTGCTACGCTGGGTGTGCGTCAACAGCAGCGTCGATTACATCCAGGTATGAGTCATTTGAAGCGCCAAAAACGAGTAAGAAACAACTGGCGTTGAACAGTTGATGTTTGGGCGAGTTGGAGATAGTTCATGGCGGTGTTTCGCGCAGCGCATGAACGATTTTAAGGGAAATTTTACATAGGAAAACGGGCGCTCTTCCTCTTTGGTACATTTTATGGCGTAGCTATTTCTAGGGTTCTAAGCAATTTTCGTGTCCGTCCACAGATCTGCGTGTGCAAAAACTCAGCTCCCAAATTTGATGCAAAATCACATCATTCTATGTAAAAGCTTATACGTCTCATCACTTGGATATGCATTTTCAGTATAGTTATCAATAGGCACCATTTTCGAAATCTCTCAGGCAGATAATAAGGGTTTCTGAAACATTTGCCGCTGTGCGACCCGCGTCGACCATGTGTACGCTTGCGCCGCCGTCTCTTTGTCATCGTTCCAAGCGCTTGCGTGCCCAGTTTCCTTCCACTCTACCGGCTTGGCGGTGCCGCCGCGCGCTCCTACTTTCCGCTGGGTGGCGGTCCCGTCGCGCCTGTCTGGTTTCCTCCGGCTCCCCGAGGTGGCGGCAGCCTTCTACGCGAATATATGCCGCCAATGAAGACCGCTGATCAAAATAATAGTGTGTGTGCATGTCTCCTTCTTCGGGATGACCGCTGTCGCCGCGCAAGGGAAAGAAAATTTGCTCATACCTTTGACCTAAATTCTGTGCCACCTCTATGTCGTGTGCTAAACTGCTTCGCTGGTAATCCACCTTAGAGCACTGCACGGGCCTATTTTTTCATCCCGGGCCCGGCCCGTGCCCCTTTTTACTTTGGGCTGCCCGCCCGAGCCCGACCAAAAGTTTTATGGCGAGACCCGGGCCCGGCCCGGGCCCGGAAATAATCTACGTTACCCGCCCGGCCCGGCCCGCCACCCCTTTACCTTAGGCCTGAGCCCAGCCCGAGCCCGGCTCGAAACCGGCCCGAACCCAGCCCGAGACTGAAAAAGTTCACCGAGCGTCAATAAAAAATGAAATAAAGAGGAGAATGCAAGGAATTTATTCTTAAGGCATAAATACACGTCATGTGCAATTATTAACACAATTTGATCGGTATGAACGCAAACAAATACCCGCGCGCGAAGTAGTACAAATGACCCCGCCAAGCAGTATCGCCAGCAGTTTTCAACGGCGCGACCTTGATGCGGCCCAATCCACTTCTATCACACCGCCGCCACAGTATTTTTCCACGTCGTGCGCCTCACTGCAAAACATGCGCCGTCCCAGCCGCTCGTCCCACTCAACCGTATTCTAGTACACTACAAGGGGCGAGGAGCTAAGGAGTCGCCATCTGTCAGAAGCGCCTCGCTTGCGTAGTGTGAGGGATAACGCGGCGTGCTCCTCGTGGGTTTGGCTGTCGGCGCTCAATTAAAACACCACGCGGGAGCCCTTCTTGCCATTTCTGTAAGTGCAGAATAGTTTACAGGCGCTATCTCTTTACCGAATACGTACAGTGAACGCCCATTGCGCGCTATCGCCGTCATGGAGTCCCCCGAACCGGCCTCGCGTGAAAGCTAGGCAATCGCTGAGAGCAGACTATGTAAAATATGTTCTTATAGTGTGCTGTCTGTATAATCAAATGGAGCATAACAAAATCAAGCCTCAATGCAGCGATCGTACTGGTTCACATCGACCGACTGCGCGTCTGCATGCATGTCCGCGCACAATGTTTCGCTTTGGCTGCGAGCGCGTTTTCGCACCGTGCCGTGAGCTTTGGCCGTAGCATATGAACATTTGACAGTACACAAGCAACCATTGTTGCGTTGACGCTATCAGAGCTGTTCAATAATAATTTCGTTACAAATAAGGACTTCGACGCCATACGGCGACTCGTGATGTGACATCGCGATGATTGAATCTTTTTTTTCTTTTCCTTTTAAATTATTGGACGTTTCAATATCGTTATTTCTCAAGTTGCGTCCCACTGTATGCTTATCGGTCTTCTCAGCCAGGAAATTCGGGCTGCTTCTTTTTGTTAATCCAGTACATTCATCGTTTGGTGCTAACACTAACATGAGCATATGCCAGGCGAACAAAAGGCATGGCACATGCCTGACCCGTAGCCAGGAATTGAGCAAGCGCCCCTCCCCCCCGAAAAAAATTCCTGGCTACGGGCCTGGCATATGCCATGCCTTTTTTTTAATGTGCTTCTTACCGTCCCCTTTCCATTCTGGTGAACTAGCCAGTATTTAGCATCAACAAGTTCATAGACCTAATCTTTATGACATTAACCGGGCAGCGCGCGCTTTCTGCTACTCACCAAACATCGCAGCCCCAATGCCGTAGCAGAAATTTTCCTCGCGGAAGTGCTTGCTACACACCCGAGTTGTAGCCGATGGCTGCTTTTCGGTTCTAAGTTTCGCAATCCCAGCTACACGCAGCTTCTTGGCCTGCGGGTACGTGTGAAGGCTGACACCGGGCTCCGTTGCGTATGCGTCCGGCACTGCGGTACCGAGCAGTATCCTACCATGTCGGACGCCTTCAAAGGCAGCCACTACCTAATAATGCTTTCAAATGTTGTCAAGCAGACACCCCAAGCGGGAAAACATCGCCACTTAATCAGAACCGTAGCGCAGGTGGAACTAAACTTTCATTTTCAGCTCGCTTCGGCGCTTCCGAAGCAGACGACACGGCCGCTGTGTCCACGTGATCCCTCATACCACGTCACGCCGATGGTGGCGCCAGCTTTTCTAGTGGTGGAGCTCGCCCCCAGCGCAGCCACGACCGGTCGTGAGCGCAGCGCATGGATGGAGTAAATGGAGAAAGAAAGAATCTCGTTCCTCCATGGTGCAGCGTAATGCGCTGCTGCTAGGCGGCCGGTTCAGAACCTAACGGTTCTGAACCCCTAAGTGCCGACGGCTTTTCATGGTGACACATTTGAAGACGTGGAAGACTGGCTGGCGGAGTTCTAGCGCGTGGCTGCGTGTAACGAGTGGGACAACAACGCCAAACTCAGGCACGTCTACTTCAGCCTCCAGGATGGTGCTCGCACATGGTTTATGAACCGCGAAAGTGCCCTGTCATCCTGGCCTGAGTTCCAGCGCAGGCTACTGGAGACTTACTCCAGCCCCGATCGCCAGGAAAAAGCGGAGCGAGCCCTTCAATCACGCGTTCAAAAGGCCAACGAGAGCGTCACGATGTACGTGGAGGACATGACGCGTCTCTTTCAGCATGCCCACCCGAGCATGTCCGAAGAGAAGAAGGTGCGTCATCTGATGAGAGGCGTAAAGGAGCAGCTCTTTGGCGGTCTTGTCCGGAATACGCCCAAGACTGTTGCGGAGTTCCACACCGAAGCCACCGCGATGGAGAAGACGCTTCAGCAACGGTCGACCATGTACAACCGGCAATTCAATGCCGCCTGCACTCCGGATACGCCGGTAGCTTCGGGTGCGACGTCGCCTTGCTTTGCGAGCTGATTCGCTCCGTGGTTCGCGACGAGCTGCAGAAGCACCACGGTAAGTCACCACCTCCAGTCAGCTCCCTCGCCAGCGTCGTACGCAACGAAGTGCAGCAGGCACTGCAGGCATCTATTTCCAGCAGTGAAGCATCACCTCTGCCAAGACTTATGCGCAAGACTTATGCAGAAACATTGCTGAGCCCTGCCCAAGCTTTCGCACCTACTTATGTTGCATCGCCAGTCGAGTTGCAGGCAGCGCAAGGCGCTCCGACAACCCCGCTGCCGTACTTCGACGACCGCCGAATACCGTCGAGGAAATCAGAGGTTTGGCGAGCACCCGATCGACGACCGCTGTGCTACCACTGCGGCGAAGCGGGTCATGTATATCGGGAGTCCCCCTACCGACGACTCGGACTGCGGGGTTTTTCTATCGATTCGCCTCGACCCAGGTTCGGCCAAAGGCCTCCCGACATCGCAGAATTCGTCGACCAGCAGCGCAGGCTGGACACATTGCAGCGGCAGTCACGCTCATCCTCACCGCCGTGATATTTCCCTGCTCGTGACACCACCTCGAGGACGACGCAAGGGAGATCACCAAGTCCACGCCGGGAAAACTGACGTCAGCGACCTTCCGAGGCGGGGCCACTGATACTCGACGCGCTGAAGACCTCGTATCGTCCCGACGACCGCATAACAACGAAAACCCGATAACGCCAGAACCAGTTCCCGCGAACAAGATTTCACTGGACATACCTGTGTTGATCGACGGCAGAAAGATGAGTGCACGTGTAGATAACGGCGCCGATTACTTTATTATTAGTGGCAAACTGGCGAGCGTTCTGAAAAAAGTTACGTTGCTCTGGAATGGGGCACCAGTTCGTACGGCAGGTTGCCACGTCGTCACACCGCTTGGCTTATGCACCGCCAGAGTAGAAATTCGCGATGCTGCTTTTCTCGCCACTTGTCTGGTTCTACGCGAGTGTTCCCACGATGTAAATCTTGGGTTGGACTTTCTCCGGGACTATGGCGCCATTATTGACCTCCGCGAGCGCTGCATCACTTTCTCGACACAAACGGCAACAACGCAGACCGACGCCATTGGACGCAGATCCGCACTTCGCGTTTCGGACGACAGCATCACGATACCGCCGCGTGCGAGTGTTATGGTTCCGGTCAAGTCCGACGAGCTACAAGATGGTGAAGCCATTGTAGAAGGCAACATTTCTATGCTGCTGACCCAATGTATTTGTGTAGCGCGAAGCCTTGTGAAACTTCGTGATAGCCAGACAGCGGTCCTCATTACCAACTTTACTTTTGAGCGTCGGCACATTTTTCGTAGCACTGCTGTCGCCTACGCCGAACCATCAACGGAGATCGTCGAGTGTTTTGCTGCTGAAGTGGACAAAGACGACGGTTCGCTCAGAGACATCGATGTGAACTCTGAGCTTATATGACCAAAAGAACGCACTGCAGGAATTCTTGCATGAATTCTTGGCGTGCTTCGCTCGGTCTACTAAGGTGGGCCAAACGCCAATCACGAAGCACCGAATAACGACATCCGACGACGCACGCCCATCAAACAACAGCCTTATCGTGTCTCGCCGAAAGAACGTGAGGCAATTCAAGCACAAGTCAAGGAGATGCTAGATGATGGTGTCATTTAGCCTTCGCACAGTCCGTGGCCCTCCCCGGTCGTTCTGGTCAAGAAAAAAGACGGGACGCTTCGTTTTTGTGTTGATTATCGACGCCTGAACGATATTACCAAGAAGGACGTGTACGCACTACCGCGTATAGATTACTCTTTAGACAGGTTGCGGCAAGCTAAATATTTTTCGGCTCTCGATCTCAAGAGCGGCTACTGGCAAATTGAGGTAGATGAACGAGACCGCATAAAAACTGCTTTCGTCACTCCAGATGGCCTTTAAGAATTCAGAGTACTTCCTTTCGGTCTTTATTCGGCACCAGCAACTTTCCAGCGAATGATGGACACCGTTCTCGCTGGTCTGAAGTGACAAAGCTGCCTCGTTTACCTCGATGACGTGGTTGTTTTTTCGGCGACATTTGACGACCACCTCAAATGACTGCGGCAAGTTCTCGAAGCCATCCGATCGGCTAACCTCACCCTTAAGCCTCAGAAGTGTTATTTCGGCTACAAGGAGCTCATATTTCTGGGACACGGGGTCAGCGCGGAAGGCGTGAGCCCCGATCCCCTGAAAACTGCCGCTGTAGTCACGTTTCCAACACCGACCGACAAGAAGGGTGTCCGACGCTTCCTGGGCTCTTGCGCATACTACCGGCATTTCATCGAAAATTTTTCGAAGATGGCGGAGCCGCTGCCTCGCCTCACGAGGGACGATATATCGTTCGTCTGGGCCGCAGAGCAAGAGACTGCTTTCACCGAGCATCGACAGCCTCTGGTGTCAGCACCAGTTTTGGCCCACTTTGACGAGGAGGCGGACACGTAAGTTCATACAGACGCCAGTAACGTTGGTCTTGGTGTGGTGCTTGTACAACGGCAGGAAGGTATTGAAAGACTGTTCGCATACGCAAGTCGCACGCTATCGCCTGCAGAGACCAACTACACCACCACAGAGAAAGGGTGTCTTGCATTCGTATGGGCGCTGGCCAAATTTCGACGTCATTTCTACGGCCGCCCATTCAAAGTTGTAACCGATCATCACTCGTTATGCATGCCGACTTGCAAATCTGCGGGACCCTTCTGGACGACTGGCACGGTGGAGTCTACGTTTGCAGGAGTACGACGTGGCCATCGTGTACAAGTCGGGCCGCATACACGAAGACGCTGACGCATTCAAGCGCCGCTATCGACACTACCGAAAAAGACAGTGAGGACGACGGCGCTTTCCTTGGGGCCGTAAGCGTGACTGATTTGTCCACACGGCAGTGCGCAGACGACGCACTACGGCCTATATTCGAACGTCTAGAAGTACGAAACCCATCAATGCCGCGGCATATCGCTCGAGGATTGACGTCTTTTTGTTTATGACATGGCGTTTTGTATAAGCACTCCGCCGCCACCAACAAGACCTACCTTTTGGTCGTTCCAACACACCTCCGTGCCGAACTTTTTTTCGCCTGTCATGACGAGCCTCCGTCTGGCCATGTGAATTTTACGCGAACGCTTGATAGAGTGCGCAAATCCTACTACTGGCCGAAACTTGCCGAGTGTGTTAAGCGGTATGTCCAAGCCTGCCGTGAATACCAGCGCCGAAAGTCGCCAGCTGTGAAGCCTGCGGGATTGCTGAATCCGATTGACCCACCTGGCAAACCTTTCGACCAGGTCGGCATGTATCTTCTGGGTCCGTTTCCACTGTCATCTTCTGGCAACGGTTGGATAATCGTTGCACATATTATTTAACGCGGTATGCTGAGACAAAGGCGCTGCCTCGAGGCACATCTTCCGAGGTTGTCCAGTTTTTCACACAGAGCATCGTCCTACGGCATGGCACCCCATCGCACGTCATCACAGACCGAGGCAAAGCCTTTACAGCACAGCTCATTGAAGACGTTTTTAAACTCAGCTGCACGACCCACCGAAGGACAACTGCCTATCATCCGCAGACAAACGGCTTGACCGAACGACTGAACAAAACGATGTCTGACATGCCGTCTATGTACGTAGACGTACAGCAAAAGACGTGGGACGAGATTCTCACTTACGTAACGTTTGCCTATAACACTGCTACGCAAAAAACAACACGCTTCACGCGGTTTTACTTCGTTTACGGCCGTGAAGCGCAGACTATGTTAGAAGCAATGCTGCCGTGCGACAACATCGATGATCTTAATCTCACCCAAGGTGCCGAACTTTTCGTATAACGCGCTGAAGAAGCCCGTCAGGGCTTCTTCAGCGCGTTGCACCGAGTTCACATAAAGAAACCGAGTTCCTGCACCGAGTTCACATAAAGAAACAACAGAGCATCGATGCGCACCGTTGCAATCTCCGCCATCGACAAGTCGAGTTCCAACCTGGTGATCAAGTCTTGGTCTGGACTCCCATGCGCCGAAAAGGACTATCTGAGAAGCTTTTGAATCACTACTTCGGACCTTACAGAGTGTTGCAGCGAATTAGTGACGTGAATTACGAAGTCCTTCCTGACGGAAGCCAGCCTCCCCGACGTCGACAACCGCAATCTGAGATTGTGCACGTTGTGCGGTTGAAACCATACTATAGCCCTATAGCCCCTAATATCCGACGTTTTCAGCCACTTAGGTTAGATTTGGTTGTTTGTCGTCCCTGAGTGCCTTGTGGCTATATCGCACACCAAATTGATTGTGACTGCAGCCTATGTGTTCGTGCTAGGCCATCTCGGCGCTCTCACGTCAAGCCTGTGTATGTTTTACTTCTTTGTCTTTTTATTGAAGAGGGGGTAATACCACATGGTGTGGCACAGCAAGGGGACTGGAGAAGAAGAGAACGAGGTTCGGCTCTGCATCGCGCGTCGACGCTTACGCTTCCCTGGATCTACATTCAGCGTGTATTCTACAACAGGGTATACGCGACAATATTTCGCGGGGTTTTTTCTCACTTCGAAAAAATGAGTACGCAATTAGTACGGCGCTGAAAATACCGCAGTTAGATGCCCCACGTGGTTGCCTACAAACGCCACATTGACACTTTTATAATTAGGACAGTACTTCTCGAGTTAGATTATGAATTAAAATAATTAATTAAATATCAGTAACGAAAAAAGTTGCTTTCGGCTACTACACTGTACTGGAAACAAATACGCACTAGGTTTGCTGCGCGTAACGCCGTTGTTCAATTTTTTTAAATCATGCTGCGTGATAGCTGGGACACCCTGTATGTATATATATATATATATATATATATATATATATATATATATATATATTGACGTGTCTCTTTAATCTCGACGACAAGGACAACGACGGGAGCTTTCGTAGGGTT
Organism: Dermacentor silvarum; assembly: GCF_013339745.2. Lineage (NCBI taxonomy): Eukaryota > Metazoa > Arthropoda > Arachnida > Ixodida > Ixodidae > Dermacentor > Dermacentor silvarum. Next base: position 443,913,148 of record NC_051154.1, read on the forward strand.
CATCTTCTGCGTTGGCCTAGCAGAGATTGGAAGATGAAGAGGAAGTCTCTACGCTCGATTACTAAAACACGCCGTTTTGTAATACGTGTACATGGATCCCGACCCACGCGGGCACTGTCCACCCACACCTCCCCAACCTCAACGAGGTCACCCACTCCATTGCGCGACTCCTAGTCAACCGCGCCGGAGACACTGGAGACGAGTTCGACACCTGGGACAATCTGACTACTTATAACGAGTAGTAGTAAGTGGTTCGTGTGGAAAGGGAAATGTTAGCGCTATCTTCTGCAGCCCTTGAGGGAGCACGGCTCAGCGCCATTTCGTTAAGATATTTTACCTTAGTCGCCGAACCTTCCCCCCTCCTCACCCTAAGTTCAGCCGGGCGCAGGCTGCCACCCTGCGTCTGCTACAAACAAATACGTACCCTTCACCCGCTCGCCTCCACCTTATATTCCCTGAAGTTTACAGTACCCCCAACTGCCGGTGCTGTGGCACTCACCCGGCTACGCTTCCGCATATGCTGTGGGAGTGCCCAGCACAGTGCACAAACATTAACACCACGACCCTCTCGTCGAGGTTGCATGAGGCTCTGTGGAGCTCCGCCCTCAACGACCAAACCTGGGCGACCCTGCACACCCGTGAGGCGGCGGCGAGGCAAGCCCTCGACGTCCCCTCATGAGAGGCTTAGGCCCGGCCATCTTAAAGTGCTGGTTCCGCAATAAAAGTTTATTCCTCCTCCTCCTCCTTTAATACGTGTCCTCGTCCACTATTCTTGCTGCATCATGACAGTGTTACAGTGTACATATATATATATATATATATATATTGTAATGAAGAGAATGACTCACTGAGGCTCCCGCGCTCGGACTGCGGGCGCGGGCAGGAGGAAGACGACGAGGCAGAAGATAGAAGAGCCGGCGCAGTAACATACTGCAAAAAGAACATATTGCTTGCGGGTGACTTCAACTCGCATCATGTGTCACGGGGCTTCCGCACAGACTCATCTGGAAAACGTTTATGGGATTGGGCTAATGTTAAAATTTTTATATGTTTAAATGCTAAAGTTGCCACTTTCGTGCGTTCGCAGTCACGGTCTGTCCTAGATTTGACATTTGCTAGCTCAGGTATTTCCATTTCTTCTTGGACTGTGGTTGATGCCGCCACTAGTAGTGACCGCCACCCGATTGCTATCGATATTAACCACCCCCTCATTTCTTTAAATAAGCATACGCATACATTCCTGGACTATTCAAAATTTAAAAACAATTTACAGTTAACTTTGTCTTCTAGGACAGATATAGAAACAGATATTAAAGCGATGAGCATTTGTGCAATTTTGAAGGGAACTATTAAAAAATCTAAATGTGTAGTATCATCAACAAAAGAGCGCATTGACTGTCCATGGTGGAATAGTGATTGCGCACGAGATTATCGACGCCGAGAAGCTGCATGGAAGAAACTTATTTCCAATCAGTGCCCTACTAATTGGAATAATTATAAATATGCTGCTGCTATGTTTAAAAGAACAGTTTTCTTAGCGAAGGATAATTATGATGAAAAACGGTACAACGTTTTATCGGAAAGTGATAATAAAAAGCACTATTTAGGTTTCTTCGCTCTCGTAAGGCCATTCCAGTGCCCATAAATATTGATTCAGTGGTTCTGTCACCAAAAGAATTATTAGAATCATTAAATAAGATCGCAAAAGCCTTAGAAGAGCCTTTTACAACTCAGCTGCAAGTAAAATTCGTAGAGGTTCTATCAGGGGATGACTATATAGAGGTATCAAAGGAAGAACTTCAGCACGTTATTCGGCTGCTCCCTGGCACAGCTCCAGGTCCAGATCGCCTTGCATCAGGCATGTGGAAAATATTGTTTGACCTGACAATGACAATGACAATGACAATGACAATGACTTTATTTCCAACAAACATTGTTGGGGGTCCTCCAGGCGAAAAGCTGTGACATACAGCTTGAATGTGCCTGAAGGCCCTCACATGGCAGCAGTAAGTCCCCTATCGGCATACGTACAACATATCAACACTCATTTGTTAGGATGAACAATTACAATGTAGCAGAAAAAAAGGAACATGTAAAGCAACATTCATCTTTTCAGACAGTTATATAGCTTTTATAATAAAAAAATGAATTACGCTAAGTGAACAACAAAGCTAAGACGCATTTTGTATTATACATCCGAAATAATGTCTATCAAACTTAAAAAACAAGCACAACAATCAATATGTCCAGGATGCACCACATTAGGATACATTGGATTATGAAACACAGCGCAAAATACAGTAAAGAATGTAAAAAAGAAATCACTTTTTGCTTTGTTTATTGTGTATTCAGTCCAGTTTACAAAAATATGCTCTAATTTGTTTTCTAGTCAAGGTACTTACGATAACATTTTCTTTCCCTAATTTGTTTAACAGTGCAGGTAGGGTGTGTCTTAGTGACTGCAGGAGATAATTTGTGCGCCTGTATGGTACTAACCACCTGTCTTGGCTGCGGGTACGCGCGTCACTTTCTTCGCGTTCAAGTCGTGATGTTTGTTTTAAAAGTGTTCTACAATTTTTGGAGCCGAAGGAAAAAGAATGCAGTAGCCGGTATTCATAGAGATGAGTTACTCGTATTATTTTATATTTATTAAAAAGTTGCGCAGTAGAATGGAAATAAGGTAGATTGGCTACATGTCGAAGTGCTCGTTTTTGAAGTTGAAGAAGTGCACGAATATTATGCTTCGTGGTGGTAGCCCACACAAGCGCACAATAATTCAGATGCGATTCAAACAAGGCATGATATATTTGCAACCTCACTTTCTCTGGAAAAAAATTACGGCAATGGGATAACACACCTGCGGCAGATGACAGTGATTTCATAACTAGTTCAATGTGATATGTCCAGTTCATATCTTCTGAAAGTGTTACGCCCAATACTTTGTATTTGCTCAACGTTTCAATGGGCGCGCCGTCCAAGAATAATTCTTGATTTAAATAAGACTGCCTGCCTCTTGCCCTGAACAAGATGGCCTTTGATTTGGAGCAGTTAATTGTTAGAGCGTTATTACGAGACCAAGCCGACAAATTGCACAGAATACTGCGAGATCTCAGTAACAGATCATCAAGATCATGGCCAGAGACAAACAGGCTTGTATCGTCAGCGTATTGCACAATGGATGCATCACTTACTATTTCAGCGAGATCATTTACATAGATATTAAACAAAATCGGGCCCAGAACGCTACCCTGTGGCACCCCTGATTTAATTTCCCTATACGAAGAGCAGTATTTTTCTATAGCGACGCACTGCGTCCGCCCAGACAGATAAGATTGAAACAACAAATTTGCCACACCACGGATACCATATCCCTCTAGTTTACTTATTAGAATTTGATGATTTAAACGATCAAATGCCTTGCTATAATCAATAAAGATACCCAACGTTAGTTTACCCGCATCAATGTTATTAATTATTAGCTCCTTTTGACATAACAAGGCTGTTTCGGTTGACCTGCCCGGGCGGAATCCGTGTTGACAATCAGAAAGAATGTTATTTTTTGCAAAGAAATCGTTAATACGAGCAGAAATCACCTTTTCTAAACCCTTAGAGAATGCAGATAAAATGGAAATAGGCCTATAGTTCCCCAAGTCATTTCGGTTACCACCTTTGAATATAACTGATACCCTTGCTTTCTTCATAGCTGTTGGAAAATGGCCAGATTCCAGAACAAGGTTAAAAACAAATGCAAGATGGACTGCGATGAGGTCAATTACACATTTTATAGGTATGATTTGAATACCATCTGCATCAACAGCATTGCTGTTTTTTAAGCTCAAAAATGTACGACAAATTTCAGCCTCATCAGTCGGCTCGAGAAAAATGCTATGCACACATCTCTGAACAGCAGTGCCCGTGACCGTGTTGTCTGATGATGCCATCATGTCCACGAAGTGTTTATTGAAACATTCACTTAAAGGGAAGCCGGACATCTTTTCATTGTTAACGGTTATTTCAGGAAAACTGCGGTTCACATTTTTTTGTCTGATTGCATCATTGATAATTTTCCAAGTCTTTTCTGGATTTTTTTTCTGCACAGCTGCAAGAAGGCTCTCGTAATAAAGTGCCTTAGCCTTTCGCAGTTCTTTATTTAGTATATTCCTTAACTTCCTAAACGCGGCAAGATCGCTTTGCTCACGCGTGCGCAGAAATTTATTGAACAGCCGATTTTTTTTGTTAATCATTCTAACATGCTGAGGCTGCACCCAAGGCTTTCTAATGCGTTTTTTTACCTTTCCTGTTTTAAGCGGAAAAGACAAGTTGTATAGGCGACTGAATGTGGAAAGAAATTCGTCGTACGCTTCACTGGCATCTTTCTTATTATACAGAGAAGACCAATCTGTGCGCAGAACTAGTGCGCGAAAGTTTGCCATATTTTCGCCCGACAGACATCTGTAGGTGAACGTGGTATCAGGCCAACTTCTTTCATGAACATAAAATGCGCATATTATGAATATTGGACAGTGATCGCTGATATCGTAGCTGATAGTCCCGGCGGTGAAAATTTCAGTACCAGCGTTAACAATGAAATTGTCGAGAGCAGACTGACAAGTTGGTGTCACGCGAGTAGGCGTTGTAATAACGCTGCTGAAACCGGAAGAATTGATTACGTTAGTTAGTGCACGAGTCGACGCGGCGTAATCAAGCATGTTAATGTTGAAGTCCCCACCAAGAAGCACTTTGGAATTGTGAAAAGTAGCATGCTCTAAAAGTTTTTCAATAAATTCTAAGAAATTAGAAATATTACCAGTAGGTGGTCGGTACATCACAACAAACAGGTTGTTGTCAGATTTAACGCTTAGCACTTCGTAATGGGGCGTGATGCAGGTGAATTCCTCCAGCACATCACACTCTATGCCGCGCTTAACATGTAGTGCGACACCGCCCCCACGTTTGCCAGTGCGATTAATAAAAAATGTGTGTAGCCGTCTATGATCAGCATTTCACTGTGTTCCTGATACCACGTTTCAGAGAACATAATAATGTCAAACGAAAAAGTAAACTGGGAAAGAAAAGTATTTAGTATGTCTTGCTTATGAGCAAGTGAACGTGAATTCACGTGAAGGGCGGAAATATTTTTTGCGTGTGCAGGCAGAGCAATTTCAGATGGTAAGCTATATTCTCGATACATCGTGTTGTCGAAAGTACACAGAGTTTAACCTTTTTAGACCCCGTAATTCAGGCGATTTTTTGAAGGTCAGCCTCCGAGGCAATGTGAATGACACCACTGGCCTCTGTCTTGCGTGCAAGTACTTTCCCATTGCGCGTCCAGACAAAGCGCCATTGACATTCTCGCTTTCTTGCTAATGCCAGCGAAAGAAGACGCTTCAGAGTTGGACAGAGGTGCTCATTCACAAATACTCTGGCATCATCAGGAATTCCAACTTGGTTGTTTCGCACCCTAGCCTTCCGCGCTTTTTCGAGAACACTGTCCCTCTTCTGTCTGCTCCTAAACTGGACAACTACGTTCGATTTGCCAGCTTCTCGGGTAGGCACACGGTGGCAAACTTCAATGTCAGAAGAAGTTATGGGTTCACCTAGTACATCACCAATTTTTCCAACTAGTTCAGCAACATCTTCATTGTCCTGTTCCACAAGTCCCCTAATTTCTATGTTGGACCTGCGTGAGTATTGCTCAGATTGAACAACTCTCTTCTGAAGTTGTTGAATGACGTTTTCATTTTCCTTGCACTTAGCACGTAACTCTTCATTAGACTTTCTCAAGGCTTCCCTTTCCTCTGTGGCTTCTCTGAGCCTCTTTTTCATGTCCTCAAACTCATCGCTCATAAATTTAACACTTTCTGTTAGAGACTTCATTTCAGCACGAAGTTCCCGGATTTCGCCTCGGCTTTCTCTGTCAGTCATAGATTTGGCCATTTCTTTGCAAAGCGAGAACAATAGCAGTGGAAAGAATATATAACAAATAAACAACAGATACACAGCAATACAGAAAGGCAGCAGCGACAGCATAAATTATCTAATTGCAAGGCATGTATAATTTGTGCACCAACCTGCAGTACAGGATAAGGTTTTTTTAGCGATGCGCCGATCAGCTGTCACTGCTGCCAAGTGTCGGTCCAGCGAAGGCAAACGGCTTTTGTACCACTTGTCCCGATGACGTCCCAGCGGAAGCACGGCCACGGCCACGGAAGCGACGCAAGCAGACCAAGGCTCCCGGCGTGGGAATGCAGCAAGATTCGTGATATCACTTGTCCCGATGACGTCCCAGCGGAAGCACGGCCACGGCCACGGAAGCGACGCAAGCAGACCAAGGCTCCCGGCGTGGGAATGCAGCAAGATTCGTGATATCTGCAGTACAGGATAAGGTTTTTTTAGCGATGCGCCGATCAGCTGTCACTGCTGCCAAGTGTCGGTCCAGCGAAGGCAAACGGCTTTTGTACCACTTGTCCCGATGACGTCCCAGCGGAAGCACGGCCACGGCCACGGAAGCGACGCAAGCAGACCAAGGCTCCCGGCGTGGGAATGCAGCAAGATTCGTGATATCACTTGTCCCGATGACGTCCCAGCGGAAGCACGGCCACGGCCACGGAAGCGACGCAAGCAGACCAAGGCTCCCGGCGTGGGAATGCAGCAAGATTCGTGATATCTGCAGTACAGGATAAGGTTTTTTTAGCGATGCGCCGATCAGCTGTCACTGCTGCCAAGTGTCGGTCCAGCGAAGGCAAACGGCTTTTGTACCACTTGTCCCGATGACGTCCTCTCCCCACGAGACCTCTCCAATATCGTTAACTACTCCCTAATGAACGCATGGATTCCGCCTGACTGGAAACTCGCAAAAATAATACCCCTGCTCAAAAACAAAGGAGCAGGATTGGACCCAGATAATATAAGACCAATCGCATTAACCTCAAATGTTATGAAATGAATAGAAAGGGTATTGCACATTCGTATTATGGATTTTTTTACGGATAATACATTATTGAGCCTATGTCAGATTGGATTTAGACCCAGATGCTCGATATATTGCGCCCATTTCGATTTAGAGGAACGCATTAAGCTTGCACGGCACAGGCGGCAGTATGCAGCTTTAGTGATCCTTGATTTAGCTAAAGCCTACGATAGTGTAGAACATGTCACACTTCTTAACGTTTTAAATAGCATGGATTTTCCTCGATATATTATAAATTGGATACATGAATTTTTAAAAGATAGAAACTTTCATTGTTCTCAGCGTGGCTTTGTGACACAAAAATTTAGTCAAACAAGAGGAGTTCCCCAGGAATCTGTCCTTTCACCTGTGTTATTTAACATTTTACTAAGTTCAATCCCATTGTGCGATAGTGTACAAGTATATGTCTATGCTGATGACATAGCATTCTTTGCGTCTGTGAGTGATATTCACTCATTACAGAGTAGTCATACTTGGAAACACTTGAAGCCTGGTTTGCGAATATTCGAATGTCGCTCAATGTTAACAAAAGCGCCTTGATTGTGTTTCCATTGAATGTACCAATTAATATCTCTCTCCAATATCATCAGGAAATTATTCCGCATGTTGACTCTATCAAATATCTCGGTGTAATATAAGACACAAACCTGCGCTGGCGAAATCACATTGATCATGTTAAATCTAGGGTGACACGCGCGGTTGGCATGATAAGCTAACTTGGCCGACATCGCTCTGGGCTGCGCAGAGACACTTTAATGATGATTTATCGCATGTATGTCCCATATAGGAATTTGGGTGCGTGCTATTCTCTGGTGGGCCAGCGTACAAAATTAACCCCCTGGTTCTTCTAGAGTGGGAGGCAATTCGGAATTGTTTCGGTTTGCCAAAATTTGTAGCTAACAATGTATTATATCAAGAAGCACGACTGCCTACACTTCCCTGCAGATTCTGCATTCTAACGGTAAAAACATATTTAAACATTTATGCATCTTCTTTGAGAAGATCACAATTTGTATTTATTAGAGAAATGAGGGCATTTTTCGATGAGCATTGGTCCCGTCTACTTCGACCTCAAGTTTTGCTTGTACAAGCTGAGCTCGATCAATTAAATGTTAATATGCGCGAGATCGCTTACTCAGACAAACCCTTACCTAATATAATGATAGAATTTGACAATATATTTCCATCTAATGCCAAACTCCTGCCCACTACATATTTAAACGGCATGTTGCAAGATCATTTAACGCAACTAGGAATAGGTCATGTGATCGCGACTGACGCGTCAATGAATGAAGAGAAAGCGGGTGTGGGTATTTTCTCCGAATCACTATTCTGGTCTTATGTAGTACGCCTTCCGGATTTCACACCCATATTTTTTGCTGAACTAGCAGCGATTATCTTAGCTCTGCGGAAACTTCCTTCAAATTACTCAACAGTGGTTATAATGACTGATTCACTGTCAGTATGTACATCGCTCACTTCATCTGCAGACACTACTGTAACCAATACATTTAAATTGTTAACCCCTCCTAACTGGTACTGGTCTGGTACGATTGGTATGGGTTCCAGGCCATCGTGGTATATTCTTAAATGAAATGGCTGACACACTTGCGCGGATATCTCTTGATGGACCAGTTATGTCTGTCATAACTAGTTCGGCTGCGGCTAGGTTTAGAAAATTTTCCCTATTATAAGATTCTACAAAACTGAAAAACCAAATGTCGGAATTTAATCATTTGTCCTTTTCGTGGGACAATAAATGGTGCCCCACACGTAAATTATAAATCTCCATAACAAAATTACGCTGCCGAATCCCACCATTAAATTTTTACCTACACAGGTGCGGTCTGGCACCGTCCCCTCTGTGTCCTACCTGCCAGGACACAGAGGGGACCACTTTCTATTATTTTGTCGTCGCTTTAGGAATCGGAGGAAGAAATTCGAATTTTCATTTCGTAAATTGGGTATTTCTCTAACTACTCAACATATCTTCTCCTTCGGGGCTTCTTCAATTTGCTTTAGCCACAGGAGCACCTGCGTGGCCCTCTGTGACTATATCTGTGACACAAAAAAGGCTACCCAGTTAATTCTCGAAATAAATAATAGGATAACTCATTAAATCGCTAATTGTTATTTTGAAATTATTCTAATACCACGAAAACTTTTTTGCTGTTTATATACAATTACAATCATTTTAATTCTATCTCTGCCCTGTAAATCTCTTCCCAAAGTATCATAAACGCAATACTTCACCCTGATTTACTTTTTCGTCTAGTTTGTTTCCTTCTCTCCCTTCCCTTTAACCTTTAACCGCCAGCTTCTTGGCCAATCCCCCGTAGTGGGTAAGCGCCACGGATGAGGATCAAGCAAGCAAGCCGGCCCAGTAAACGGGTGCTGTGTCTCTGTCTCCTGTCTCTCCTTTACAATGGCGCAGCCGACAATGAACCTGCCCTAAGGTGAGCCAGCCTTGAGTGTTCCTCGCACGGTGCTTCGGCGTGCCGGGTCCCTCCTCCCCAGGAACGGCGTTCACGCTTCCTCGGGTATGGAGCCCGCCACCCTACCGTCGCAGGTACTCACTGCACCGTCCGAGGACGGCGTCCAAGCCTCCTCGGCGGCTCTCGGACAGGGATGTACCGATGCCCTCGTCAACGCCATCGCCGAGCTGACACAACGGCTCCAGGGTATGACGACCGCTCTCGCGTCCGTCGGCGGTTGCGTCCTGCCTGGGAACGCCGTCCACGCTTCCCTGCCACCGGCGTTCGTGGAAATACCAACGTTTGGCGGCTTTCCAGACGAGGTGATCCTTTGGCTCCGCAACATCAATGCCTTGGGTGATCGTCATGCCTGGCCCGACCACACAAGATGGCTGGTTGCAGCACAACGAATTTGCGGTGGCGCGAAGGCTTGTGAAAACTATGAAGACATCAAGCAGCTTTCCTGGTCTGCATGGAGCGCAGCTTTGATAGCTGCTTTTGGCCCGTTTCCCTATGCCTGCGGAGAGTGCGATCAGCACAGTTCTGCGCACGGCGCTCCGGGGAGCTACCACTTCGACCCTGCGGCAGGTGTGCCCAGCAACACCTCGACAAGGACAGCCGCAGGCTGTCCCGCCGTAGGCACCGGCTCACCGGCTGTCGTCGTCGGCTCTACCGAAGACGGTGGGACTACCGGTCCGCAACCGTGATCTGTCTATGGATTGCCCAGGCGATAAACTTCTGGACCCGCCGGAGCCACACCTCGGGATTTCGCAGCAACCGTTGGCTGAACGTGCGACCATTCGCTACGCACTGAGTGAGGTCTCGCTAAAGCAAGCCCAGGCGGCTGGCATCGCTGAGACCGTAATTATCGAAGACCTTATCGTGCCGCCTAAAAGTTCCTATCATACGAACAGATACTACAGACGAAAGTGCAGAAACAGCTGTTCCCTGGTTCCGACGCGGAAAATATCGCGCGCTCTGACCAGGCAACGCTTTTGACTCCGCCTTCTGACATAGACGACTCGGCAGCAGTCGGCATATTGTTGAGCTTCGCCGATTCGAGTGCATTTGCGAGCCTTGACCCATCAACGGCAACGTTGCGAAGAGGCACACGATGGTTGAGCACAGGATTTCGCTGTATGCATGGCGCAACAGTGCGGCCAGCCGCTGTGCAGTGTGCCGTGCTTTGCCAAGTGCGACCCGAGCGCGACACTCAGTGCCGACCCCCAGAGAAGCTGGTTGCGAACAGGACGGCCCTAACGATGACGACTCCCATTCCCAAGTCATGTCGATTATAGATGTCCATCACCAGCCCGCTCTCCCAATCACCTGAGCTATCTTCGGCAGCGTGGCTGAGTGTAATGATGAGAATGGCTGACTGAGGCTCCCGCGCTCGGACTGCGGGCGCGGGCAGGAGGAAGACGACGAGGCAGAAGATAGAAGAGCCGGCCCAGTAAACGGGTGCTGTGTCTGTCTCCTGTCTCTCCTTTACAATATATATATATATATATATATATATATATATATATATATATATATCACAAAGAGGTTATTGTCACATGATGTGCGAAAAAAAGTCGCAGTTGCACCTGATAGGCGAAGCATCGATTGCGATAGCAAATTAGCAGACAGCTATGCGAAATAAGGATAGTAGTTTTATCAGTCGTATACAGTTGTAAATATACACTTACTAACTAAATACACAAGCATGGTGACACGCACGCACAGGTCAACATGAACACATCTCGCTCGATGACCGCGGAAACTCGTCAAAGCAGTGGAGTGAGAAAGCGCGCCCGCGGTAGCGATCAAATGGACCTTCGCGCTGGCTCTCGCTTCAACGCGAACGTCGAAAGCACAGCGCATACGAAGCTACCGGCACTCGACGCATGCACTTTGAACCTATCGCAGATCGCTTTGAAGATGAGGTACCCGCGGGCGCACACTTAGGCCACATCGCCATATCGCTTTCAAGATAGGCGCCTGTGCGGAAGCTCCGTGAGCAGCAGCCGCAAGAGCAGAACGCACCCCCCCCCCCCCCCCACGGTCTCCGTCGCCTCCTCCCCGTGCCTCGCGCGCGAACGAAGACCGCGCGCGCGCTTCCGGCCGCCTTCCTCTCACGTGCGCAAGATTAAGCTGCGGTTTCAGGCTCACCATCGCACGCTGTCACTCGCACACACAGTGTACGGCGTGGAGCGACGGTTTTATCGCCATTGGACTTTATACGCAACCTCACGGTGATGGCAACGGCGTCGGCAGAAATATGCTTGGAGTGTCCATAGGATTGCTATCGCAATAAAACGTCTTTATTGTCGAAGGCCGGGCCAACGCTGAAACCATAATAGGTGCGTTTTTTCGTATGTCAGCTCCATCCTGTTATGTCTGGCGGTCCTTCTGAACAAAAAATGCACACCGGCGAGCGTGCTTGCTTGCTTGCTTGCTTTCCTTCAAAAGTGGCTCGTGTAGTTATGGAATGCCATTCACGCTTCATCGTCTTTTCGGCGCCAAAGAATTGGCGACGAAACCAGCGTCACGTCAAGATAATTGGCAAGCGATTATGTGTCTGTTAAACGGCCCGGAGTTGACTAACGAGACGAGTTCTGTGACCCCAAACCGTAAAAGGGTCATCGGCCATGCGCAACCTACTAATTGCTGCTAAGAGTCTGCGCTAATGACTTCGTGAAAGCAGCATCGACCCCGGTTTCACATGAAATTGCATCTTCATTGCATCGAGGGCGGGTCAAAGGTTGGACACGAGAAGCGTAGTCGGGCGGGGTGGTGCGACACCATGGGCGGGATTTCGCAGACTGTGCGACAGTTCCATTTGGCCGAGAAGGAGGACATTCAATTCCCTTATCGAGCGACAGAGCGGAAATCGACTGCTTAAATAGGGGAACTTGAGTGTTGTGATAGATGCTTGGTAATCATGGAGCCGTTCTTGTAAACTATCATCATACAAATTTGTAGATAAATGTGTGTGCACGCGAGAAGGACAACCGAGGGGCCCACTTTTTGTTAGTCACAATCATATGAAACCAACTGACAATGCAACCAGGAAAATCATAGTGCTAATTACTTTGAAAAGGTCGAGAAAATCATCCACCGGCCCGCTGACGTTTCCGCGATGCTGCGTACTTATGAATGTCCAAGGCCTCCGACGTAGCAGTCATGATGCGGGCCTGTGTAAGCATTCAAAGTCTGCGCAGGGGGTTTACGACGCGGCATGAATGATTCCCCGGTGGCCTGAGGTTGATCGAGTCCCTAGCCTAAGCAGACATGGTCGCCCGAACACTGCCTTTATTGTTCCTCTCCATCGCCTTTCCTGGCATAGGGACGGAGAGGTGTTGCTTAATGCAGGTGGACCTAGCCTAGCAAAAGATGCCTGCAACTGCTCCGCCTGCACGCCACCTATCAACCGCGATACGGTTTGGAACACTTCGCAGTACAACTAAAGCGCGAGACACACGGTGCAATTTTGCGTGCGATCCGTCGTACGACGCGTCGGAGTCCGACTTGCCGCAAACGACGATTCGGGACACATGGTACGAACGACGTGCGATGCGTAGCTCCGCCCACAACCGGCGGCCCTGCATGGACGCTCGGAATACTGCGGAACTTCGCAAAGTGAAAACAAACGTATTTGCACAGTTCTCTAGTTTCGCACAAACGATCACAATAAAAACGCGTCTGTGCGAGCAGCGTAGATGTGTTTCCGCAAAGCCGCGTCCGCAGTGTGGGCTCCGTCGACAGCCGCCGATGGCTAGGAGCTGCCAGGCCTAGCTCGCTGGGCCGTCGAATCCGGGACCGGTGTCGCTTGCGACACGACCGCTTGTAGCTCGTAATAAACCTCCTACGTCGGTCAGCACAACGTGCACACAGTTATGTCGCGCTTAAATTGCGATACATTTGATTTTATCGGTGCGGACGAAAGCGAACGATCAAGCCAGGCGAGCTTGCGATCGCTGGGAGACGGTACATAAGCCTAGCTCGCTGGGAGACGGTATATAGGCCTAGCTCGCTGGCCGTCGGATACGGGGTCGACAGCCCTTGCGATCAGTCCGCAGCTCGTTATAAAGCGCCCATATTCGTCAACACAATCAACGTCTGAACATTTATGTCGCTCATAAGTGGCAATACAATTAGTTTTCCCGACGCCGTTGGTAGCGATGAGAAAACATGCCAGTCAGGCGAGCCGCTTCGCATAGACGACTGTTGCGGCGTCTGCGCTGACCGCTTCCGAATCGATACCACGTCAAAGATTTACTACTTAGCGCAACGTTTTATAACATACACAACTTTGAGTTCACTTCATTCTATAGGTTATTTCGTGTCAGAAACAAAGTGTACCCGATTTTTGTGACGCCGTCAGCGGCAAAGAGGCCAGCGCCTCGACCAGGGAGAAAAAAAAAACATCATCGGGACGTTCGGAGCGCTTGCTCGCCGGCGCCGCCCCGCCGGCTTTACCACGTCACCATGACGTACACGCTGGCGGCGCTGTCATTGGCCGCGGCCGTCCGACCGATCGCATAGTCGTACGACTATAGGCACCGGGCGCGGGATGAATTTGGACCGGTGGCGCCTTCATGCGGCTGCGCCGCGAATGTATGGCATGTGGCGGCCGGGCCGCGCGCAGCAGACGCTGCCTTGAAACCAAGTCTGATCAAACATGTTGCGTTTTTGGGTGCACCAACAGTTACTGAAACATGACTGAAACTCGTTAGGCCATTAAATTCAATCGTTGTTCATCGTGGCATCGTGTTTTTCAGGCGGAAAGTCTGTATATGTGCGGTCTGTAGGCAACAGCGCGTGCAGTGCTCAGCAATTGAAACGCGATACTCGAATCGCATGGTCGCCAGCGCTTTTTGCACTGACTGTAAGCGCTGGGGACGCCAACTGGCATTGTGGTGTAGAGTGAAAGCGAGAACCTTAGTAACGCATTATGACTGCATTTGGTCCCACGGCGCTCACCTGTAGCAAAAAAAAAAAAAAAACGGCGGCAGCCGCGCGCTGCCAGCGCTTCAATCGCTGGGCACTGTACATTTCCGACGCTGATTTGCTATGGTCTAGTTGTTCTAACGTTAATAAAAGAACCGTTCATACGCAAGAGCTTCGTGTCCCACTTGCCTGTCTTCGCCTCCGCAGTGTAACGATCGACTCCGGAGCTTGGGCACCGAAGGCGAACACTCAGATTTGTCGTTATTTTGCCGTCTTATCAGCGTATCAGTCTTTCTTTTAATGGACATTTTCCTTCGTAGCAATTCCAAACTCTGGTTGAATCCGGCACACGACTGTGCTGTGCATCGACGGCGTACGCCAACGCAGTGGCATGTTCACACCCGTCGCTCTAAGCTATATAAAATGGGCCGTGACTGAAGATTGGGCTAGTTTATAAGCAATTAAGAATGGGGAAGCATTGCAAAGATAAAAGAACTACAACGGACAGAGAATGACTGGCACATGTCCGATCGGCGAAACAGCTCAAGAAACAGAATAAGGAAGACGTATGTGTCCTTCCTAGGTGAACTTGTCTGTGGCGCGAAATGCATTTTGTGAAAAGGGGACAGAAGAGAAGAGACAGTGAAGCGCTTCACTGTCTCTTCTCTTCTGTCCCCTTTTCACAAAATGCATTTCGCGCCACAGACAAGTACACCTAGGAAATATCAGCACCAACTTGCCCAAGAAGAAGTTCTTTTGGTATGTGTCCTTTTTTTTCTCTCCATAGTTTTTGTGTTCTACGCGTATTTACATGATTAAATACGCGAGAATGTTAACGCGCACAGCAAAATAACATTTGGAATATAACTGCTGGAGTTCCACGTGTCATCTTGCCGCGGTGAGCTCCGTTCGCGTGGTGCATTTGCATCGCAATTTGCGCTCGTTTTCTGCTTTATATACTACTTGATGCCACGAATGTGATCTGCCTCGTACAAGTGACGACCTTTCTCAAAAGCAGACACACAAAAATGCGTTTTCCGGTGCGTCAGCCCTTAAAACCCGCAGTGCCAAATCACTGGAAGCACCGAGCGCCGTCGTCCCGTCGTCTGCTTCACATGCCAGTGCTTTGACAGGTGCCGTTCGCGGCGCTGTTCGCCAGCATATCGCCGGCGCGCCGCTGGCGCCTTACAACGGCCGCCCGGTGCCTATATCCAGCAGGTTGGTCGCATGCGGCGGCGGCGGTCCGCCGCCGCCTGCAGGAGAATATGTTGAAAACTTGTTGAGTGCGGCGGCCGATGCGGCGCGTCGTACGACGAATCGCACGCAAAATCGCATCGTGTGTCTCGCCCTTAACACCACCAGGTATCAAAAAAGTCACAGGCCTACGCGGCACACGCAACACAGTCACAGCGTAAGCTAGTGCAGTGGCGGAAGAGTATCTCCAATTTCGGCACCACGCATAACAGGGTCTTCGCCGCAAAGTCTCTTAGCCTCGTTTTGATGAGAACAATCTGAACTGTCCGCCCGGCGTCGACGGTGAGCTGCAGCTTGTAATGCTCTCTGCACAGCAGCCTGCTGAGCCTGATGATGCCTGCTTGTAGCCGCGCATGTAGCTCTACGTTTGTAGGCGCCTTAACTAGATGGCGCCACCATACTGGCGGAGGCTCCTGAATCGCATGTCATCATCTGCGCTTGCCAAGGGCGCGCTTATAGGACATTTTTCGGCTACCTGATAGCAAGCGCTTGCGTGGCTCAGTGGTAGAATATCTGACTCCCGCGCAGCGGGCCCGGGTTCGATCCCGGTGTCAGCCGGGTGGTTTTTTTCGCATTTCAGGTGATAGCGAAAACGCTCACTGGACATCATCGGCGGTGGCGACGGCGGACACCATCGCGAACCAAAACGGCTATTGGAATGAGCGTATAACAGCTTACGCTGTAAAAAAATTGACACGGAGCCCCATATATTTCGAGTTTTCTGCCCCAGGACGACCCATACAGCTCACCATTCACTTCCGAACCCTGTATCATAGAGAAACTTTAGAATTAACCGAAGCACCTCCCTCCTAAATATGCAATGTCCTCGCGGGAACGCAATGTCACTTGCATTTGAGAGTGGTACCGTCTTGCGCTTGAGTTCATCTATTAATTTCTTGCGTTATGCTTCAAATTCAGGACATCTTTGTATGTAATGTTTAATGTCACCAAGAGCTTGACAATGCACACCCAACAATGATGGGCCAAGTCCTGTCTTGCACCACCAAACCGGAATTTCGGGTGACCCTGTGTGGGTGCAATATAGGAGAGGGACATCATTTCTGTTAAATCATTTAATCACGCCGTTGCTGCGATGAGACCACAAGGACCGGAAGTGACTTAATGTGGTCTTTGTCATGTCTTATTTTGTGTCCTGGGGAGCGTTCTTCGTTGGTCTGAATTGCAGCGCTTTGCGCGCCAGATTGTCAGCGGCCTCGTTGCCTTCTACGCTGATATGGGAAAGTACCCACGGTAACACAATGGTAAATCCGAATTTGTGTAATTATTTAACAGCATGTAATTCACGCTCAATACACCTGCTAAGGAGAAACCCGCACAGTAATCGTTGCAGCGCAGCCTTGCTGTTTGAAAAGAGAACAACAGGCTAAGGTTGATAGGAATTCAGTTTCCGCGTGGATGCTGCAATGGCGGTACTTTCACATCGCGTAGAAGACACAAAGTTCATTTTGCAGACACTGCATACGTGCAGCTTTATATATACCATGTTTCCCTAGTGACATCTGCCAAAATTTAAAAACATGCAAGTGCCACGTTGCTGGAGAAAACTAAACATATGTTGTTTGCGGTCGCTTGAACCAGTCAGAGTATTTTTTCAAGCAAAGATTGTATTGTGTTACAGATTTCGGTGGTGGCATCGTCACGCAATAAGCCACGTGTGGCATATACCTGAATTGTATATGCGGGTGTGAGCCACGAACACGAAAGAATGACAGAAGGAGGGAAAGAAAGAAAGAAGGGAAGAAAGAAAGAACAGGTGCAGGTAAAGCTGCGCCGGCGCCGGATCACGTGACGCGTGCGACCAATCAGGGTCGTTTGGTGTGTCACGGGGAGGTAGAGGGAAGGAAAGAGGGTTGGCGCACGCTCCGCGCGGCTTCCCTCGCCTCAGATTAGTTGCAGCTACCGGATGGGAAGGCGGCGCGTGGTTCGTTCCGCCGAGGAGCAGGCTGCATTTGAGAAACGGCGACGCGAACTCGCTCGGGAAAGGGCTCGTCATCGACATGCCGATTCTAGCGTGAGGGCTTCCGAAGCCCAGGTCAAACGTCAGCGAAGAACCACGGACCCCGAGTTGCGGGAGCGCGATCATGAGACCAAACGTCAGCGAAGTGCCGCCTACCTTGATTTTATGGCAAACGAAGCGGAACGCCTGCGACAGCGTCGTCTTGCCACAAGTTTGCGTTATCCCCCATTTTCTCTACAGGGGAAGGGCTCTGAGTTTTTGTCTTTCGCCTAATTACATCGTTATTGTTAATAATTGAGCCTCTCAAGCAATATATTCATTGGAAAAGTGTCAATGACAAATTGTAGACCATCCAGAAAAAATTCCGATCTCGCTTTCTGTTCCTCAATACGTGCTACATAAAAGTTTTATAGTGATAGAAGTGATACACGAGAAGGAGAATTCCATAGCATACGTGCACACACATGCAAAACCGTTCGTCGTTCAGTCTGTTCAGGTCGTCAGTAAGCAGGCAGGCCTCAAGGAGTGCAGCAGCGTTTCTTAAGTAGGTCGTAATCCTTGTGCATCCAAAAACCAAAGAACGCGTAAAATTTCGGAACCGTACACAATTCACAGCAGACGCCCCTTGCGTTACCGCAACATCGCTTAATCTGCTTCACCAGGAATTGAAGTAATTTGATAGTGTACTCGTGTGACCAGATGTCAGAGCTGTGAGCTCCGGCTATAATTCTACTTTGTGACGTTGCTATGCGGTGCCGCGCTTTAGCGTATTTGTCCATTTCCGCAACGTCACCCAGCATATGTCTTTTAAAATAAATTTAGCTTTTAGTCTCAGCTCGCTTTCTTTGATCTTGTTCCATTTTCTTGCTCTGTTCCCAAGTAATATATTATAAAAAAACAAGCGATTTTGCGTCAGACTACTACAACAAACCACCGGAATTCTGCGGCAGTACGACGAAAACCGTAGCACGCAACGGCGCCGAAACAGACGGGATAAAATATTAGACGTCATTGAGGCACTGGTGGAAGATGGCGCCCAAATATGCCCTCGCGTGTCGTATATATATATATATATATATATATATATATATATATATATAACCTCGCCGGCTACCGCCGATTACCTGATCGCGTAACATGACAGCGGCCAGGCCGCCCACTTCAATTCGAATTTGCCATGGCTACTCCCGCCTCATAGGGACCGCAAGTAAACGTTACAATCAACATTCGATTAGTCTGATCTCACACTCTAGACAAAAGCATTAGTCATATTTCATCAGTACTGCGATGATCTGTTTATGTCGACGAACTTACAAGATATGGTGCCGCGGAGGTGCGCAGCTGTCGTGATTTTTGGGTGCAAAATGGTGCCGCAGCATTAGTGTTGAGGATGAGTTAGCAATGACAAACGCTTTAAAAGCCTAATTTTTCACTGGACAATAATTTACTTCTACCCTCAAGCATGATGTGCGATGACGAGCCGCAGTTTCGCCCGCAAGGCGAAGCATCGATTGCGATCGCAAATTAGCGGACATCTATTCAAAGTAGAGATATTAGTCATATCGGCTGTATAAGCATGTAAACATTCGATCACTAACTAAATTAACAAGCACAGTGTGTCGCGCGCACAGGTGAACATGAACACAATTCACTCGATAACCGCGAAAACTCATTGTCAGAACTCTGGAGTGAGGAAGCGCGGTAGCAACAGCGAGCGAATTGACCTTCGCGCTGCCTCTCGATTCAACGCGAACTAAGCGTCGAAATCGCAATGCATACCAAGCTACTAGCACTCGGCGCAGTTTGTCCACATCACAGATGCTTCGAAGAGTCCTGCGCGAGCGCGAACTTTGTCCATATCGCAGATCGCTTTCAAGGTAAGGCGGCCGCGATGTACGCAGCCGCCGCCAGAGTAGAACTTCCCTCCGTACCTCCCCTCCGCCTGGTGCCTCGCACGCGACGAAAGACGGCGCACTTCGTCCCCGCTTTCCTTCCATGCGCACGCGAGATTGAGCCGCTATCCTCGGCTGATCGTCACAAGCTTTCGCTTGCATATGCAGCGGCGCCTGGCGGCGATGTTATTCTGCTTTGGCTTTCTACGGAACATCAGGGTGACGCCGACAACGACACCAGAAATGCTTCTGGAGTGTCCATATAATTGCTATCGCAATAAAAGCTGATTTCGTTGTATATATCTACCACCGTTCCGCGAAGAGGCGTCAACGTTGGGGCATAATAAAACTTGCTGTTTGGCTTGTTGGTAACTCGTCATAGTGAAGTAATTAAACGTAATTTTGCACTCCCGCACTCCCGCACATGCACACCCACACAGGCATACACTTGTTTAGATTGTGGAAGAGCTTTCCCGAAATCTAAAGAAGGTCGCGGTCTGGCATGGAGTGCCGCAGGTTTTTTCGGCGCCCAAGAAACTCGAGAAACTGTGCCCGCGCATATACAATGGACAAAGCGCGGATGCCAGTAAAAACAAGAGACGACCTTCGTAAAATGTTCCATGGCAGTAGTATACTCTATTCCACAATCCTGCGGAAAAATGTACGTCGGGAAAATAGGAAGATGCTTAAATGACCAGTCAAGCTAACATGCGCTAAAAGGAAAAAACAAGAAAAGTAGAAGAGGACAAGTTGCTCATCTCATTGCGCAGGTTGCATGATGTAGATGTGAACCATGATTTTCTGATGCCCAGGTTCTCGGAGAGAGCGCACAAGTAACGACCCGTGTAGCTTTAGAAGCTTTTCTCATCCAAAAAAATTATGGATCAGTGCGTGAGAGAATCATACATATATTTGTGTCCTGCGGAATTTTCCTTTCTTGATAGAAGGCTTTAAAGTGTGGTACTTGCTTGATTTTGATTTGTCTGGCTTTGATGTTGGTCACTGTGCATGCGTGTCCCTGTATAAAAATGGCTTCTATTCACTGTATAAACAGTTAGTAGTGAGCGCTGTGTGTGTGTGTGTGTGTGTGCGTGCGTGCGTGCGTGCGTGCGTGCGTGCGTGTGTGTGTGTGTGTGTGTGTGTGTGTGTGTGTGTGTGTTTGTGTGTGTGTGTGTGTGTGTGTGTAGGGGGGTGCGTGAATGCGCGAGTGCGAAATTGCGCCTTGTAACTGCGGAAAGTTTGCTATAATGAACGAAGCTGCTGCTAGAGGCGCCTCTGCAGACAATGAGGCTTGAGTGGCACCTCCCATTCTGAACTTTGCACATTCAACTTTTTTGCATCAAGTTGTTTATATTATGCAGGAGACCCCACAGAAAAAGCTGTCATAGATTACAGCTTCAAGGAGTCACGGGCCCACGTTTATTGGCAGAGGGGCGGGCACAAAAAGCGACAAATAATACGTATTATAATGCATATGATGCATAATAAACACATACATAAGATACAGTGCATAATAAACAAGTAGCAATGGAAATTACGCTCACTCTAAAAGCATTCGATGCTTAACAGCAGCAACGAAATGTTTTTCGTTCTGGTTTAAGTTTCGTTCTGGTGAAAAAAGTTTCGTTCCGGTTCTGCTCCGGCAGAAAAAAAGAAAAACATTCGTAACGGTTCATAACAGTTTTGCTTCTCATGCAAAAATTTTCGAAGAAAAGTAACGTCAAAAACGGTATCTATTTTTCCTCAATATTTTGAGCATACCTTTCTCAATATTCGTGTTTCTCAATATATTTCTGAAATGCTTTTTCTCTCAGTTTATTTGTCTATGGGTGCGGTAACCATTTTGCGCGTCGTTTGATACGGTAGCGCGAATGTGATGCGGCTGAAGACGAGGGCTTGCACTGGTCGTCTCGTCCTTGATGAGGACATCCTTGCTTCGCGGTTTTCGGGCTATTGTGAATTATTAATTCTGAGATCATGCTCAGTGCCTTGAGACAAGGCACTGAGCATCATCTCAGAAGCAGCACGTCATCGAGCTTACTCGCCGAAATGGGAGACCGCTGTTCTGTTAAAACAAACTTAAAAGAACATAAACGAACGATAAATCTTCGATAACAAAGCGTTGTACAGGGTGAAAACATAACGATAAGCTATTCAGTGCGCAAGCCCTGGGTTTCGCTACGGTGTCGATCTGCCAGTGCACCGAGCGGCAGGCTTAGATAAATGAAGCGCTCGACCGGCTGTCGCTCGCACTATCGCTGCCTCAGAAATGCGCTTTTGCGGACCCCTGAGATACGCGCTAATTCTGACGTTGCCTAAAGTCGATTGTTCTGGACTGCCGACTTTCTCGTTGAACCGAAAACCGATAAAAAAAAAAAAAATAATGAATAACGTTTCGGTTGCGTTTCTGTTCCGGTCAAAATATCGTTTTTTTTTTTGTTTTTCTTTCCTGTTTTGTTCCGTTCCGACACATTGCTTAACACACATCTTGTCGGGGTAGAAGTTAACCAAAGATCGGCAGGCCGGTTGGCTTAGGGAGCGCACGGTATAACCATAGATGGGGCAGGGCAGGGTGACATGGCTTGGACCTCTTTTGAAGTCAGAGAAGTGCAGATCAGAATTAGTTTTGAAGAAAGACTCAGGAACATGGAGGAAAATAAATGAATGTCAAAGTGCACAAATATCTGTACCTCATAACGTGAAAACAGAATGGAGGAAGAAGTCAAGAAAGTTGGTTACTAATTAAAAGGTAACTGAAAGTGTAAATTGGCGTCCAAGAGGCCAATTGTTGGGCTGCTAAGCGTAAGGTCGCGGGATCAAATACCGGTCACGGCGGCCGCATTTCGATGGAGGCGAAATGCGAAAACTCTTATGTACTTAGATTTAGGTGCACGTTAATCGTCGAACCCCAGGTGGTCCAAAATATTCCGGAGTCCCCCACTACGGCGTGCCTCATAATCAGATCGTGGTTTTGGCTCCTAAAAACCAATAATTTAAAAAACTTTTCCTTTCAGAAGTTATCAAAAAGAAATTGAGAGCAACAAAGAGAGCAAATTCAACACAAATCGTGGAAACAAGAAAGACCATGGATATTTACAAGCATGGCAAGAAAGAAATCATAAATGAAACTAAAAATAAATAAGGACAGTGTCTTGGTATTTGAGGCCTGAGCTGGTTGCCTATAAACAAAAACATACCGGAGCAAATATGCCAGAGCAAAAATGACATGTGTGTGCTGCAGCACAAATCCGTAAACAACTCGGTAAATTCAAATGGAATATGAAGGTGTTCACCCACTGAGAACCGTAGGTAACGTCCGCCTTCCAGAAGCACTTCGATTCAATGCGGATAGAAGCATTAACCAGTCAGCCGTCCAGATAAGCAAAAGACGTTTATAGTATTCGTGGAAAAAATGCAGGGAAGAGATTGATGGGCATGGATGCATTTCAGGTATATGTAATTGTTCGAAGAAGATATAGAAGTTTTAAGGAAGAGAGAAAATATTAAGACAGGCAAAATGCTAAACTGATAAATATTTACAGATTACTTGATTAGCTCAAGCAGACTAGGTGACTATTTGTCGCTACCCCGTTTCGAAGGGGAAGCTGAAAAATCATCATCATCATCATCAGGCTACGACCGACACCGGTGTCGGCTTGCGTTGGCGGTTTCCGCTGCAATGACCCAGTCCCATGATTTCACGATCATCTATAGTTCATTCACATTCTGGTATTCCCCTCACGTGCGTGGGACAAATATGTTAAGACAGGATTCTCTTTCGTGACGATGTACGAGCTTGAGCGGAAACAGTGAAATAACATGACGTGTGGAAAGGACTGACACCTTGTCTCACGTCCTGTTTTTGCATTGTTTCCGCTCTGGTCATGAACCCAACCAGCCCAAACGCGTATGCCTCGGATGTACTAGCGTTGTGAAGAATGTCCGTATTAATATGTTCTGCTGCGTGTCAGTCAGTAAAGGACATTATTGAAAGGTCCTGCGAGTTTGTGGGACGGGCAAATGGTCCCGCCTAGGTGACAGCCAGGAGTTCTTGAGTCCTGGTGGCTTCCTCGGCCCGCTGGACAGCCCAAAGTTGATTATCAGTGCAGAGCTGAGCAAAACAGTCTTCCAGCGCACGCAGAGGCGATCGCGCGAGGCTGCATTAGAGCACTGCACGGCCCGATTTTTGCGGCCCGGGCCCGGCCCGGCTCGTTTTACATTAGGCGGCCCCGCCCGAGCCCGATCAAAACTTTTATGGCGGACCCGGGCCCGGCCCGGGCCCGGAAATAATCACATTACCCGCCCGGCCCGGCCGCAACCCCTTTACCTTAAGCCCGAGCCGGCCCCGAGACCCGGCTCGAAACCGGCCCGAACCCGGACCGAGACCGAAAAATACATGTTTTTCAGAGTTGAGAAGCCCGAGAATAACTCGCAGAAAGGCCCGAGCCGGCCCGGGTGGTCCGGGTCAAAAAGTACACGCCGTGCCCGAGCCCGGCCCGAGCCCGTAAAAAAACTGCTCTACTCGGCCCGGCCGGCCCACGGGCCGCCGGGCCCGAGCTTTCGGGTAAGCCCGAGCCCGTGCAGTGCTCTAGGCTGCATCACCATTATTGTTTCTTATGCCTCGACATTCCCATAGTATATGCTCCAGATTGGCTCTAGAACCACAGTTCTTGCATTTATCTGTCTTGCGCATGTCTGGATAAATGATGTGCGAGATCGGTGGTTCGGATAAGTTCTGGTCTGTAACTGCCGCCATTCAACAGACTGCTTTTGCTGAGCTTTTGATGAGTTGGTGGGAAAAGGCTCCTTTGCAATTTGTAATGTTGTGTGATGTCATTAAATCTTGTCATACGATCCTCCCACTCCCACTCCTCTCCATCCTTGTTCTCCGGAGACGCTAAGGTACTGGCACTATTACCGGACGTGACTCGGTCCGTAAGCCCTCGAGCCACGTCATGCGCCGTCTTATTATTATGCTGTCTCCTGGCGAGGTGGAGGTGTGAGCGGGTGTCCATATTAAATAAACATTCCTTCATGACTTTTGTTGCCTGCCATCAGGATTTGTAGTGCTTCCGGAGAGATTCGGTCGTTAGCGAAATTTCGTACTGCCACCTGAGAGTCACTGACTATTACGTCCGCTTCGGTCTGTGATACGCTAGCACAATGACTATCTCCTCCGCAGTATCGATTTTTGGTGTGCTTGCCGTATGCATGTTTTCC